>NC_090813.1:49832532-50134032 GCF_000390325.3 Nicotiana tomentosiformis
ACTTTTGAACTTGTGGTGTAAAATGAGGCACATATATTTTTTGTGGCTATAAATCATTGCATAAAGGTAAATTGTTTCCAAATAAGGAAAGGGGTTATTCTTTTTAGTATAAACTAAAAAGGAAATAGGTTCACATAAATTGAAACGGAGGAAGTAGTAATTTCTTTTATTTAAAAATACTAAATCATTAAGAACAAGTACAAACCAGAAATACAAATCCTCAGAGTTTCATACGAAAAAGCCAAAGCCAACATAATACTACAAGAAATACAAAACACTTAATATTAAGTCAAATAATACATCATGGAGAAGATATAAATTTACATATTATGGAAAAATAAAATAACCAAAGGCAAGTGCAGCCATAGAGAAATATCAACAAAAGGGCACTCCCGAGGTACCGCCTCGTACTCCCTAATCATAAATAAATTTCAACAATAATGCCCCCACGCCATCACAAGTCATCACAAATCAACCCCCGACATATCTCACCTTGTCTCGTCACGTGCACAATAATAAAGTAAACGCCCGCGTTGTCTCACCGCACGCGCATAATAATATTCCCACCTTGTCTTGCCACATGCGCAAACCCACATATATAGCCCGCCTTGTCATGCCGCATGTGCATATATCAATAGTTACAATAGCACAGCAAAAACCTCGTGCAAACACCCGAACAAACATCTCAACAATATCACGTGTCAATATCACAAATTGTACATCAAGTGCTTAAATATTATAATTTACTACAGAAATCAGCAATACATTAATTTCATCAATAAGGAGCCCATGGCTTGACCATAATGTGCATAAAATATTAACAGAAATATCCGAGAGTGAACAACTCAACGGAATAATATTTCACAATTTAACACTTTGCCTCAATATGATTTACGTCCTTTATAACTCAATACCAATTTCAAAAACATGAACTGGAAATTAATTCATCAAAGAACAACGCCTTCTTAAATGCAATTTTTTTTTATAAATATATTAACGCCTCAATTTAAACTTTATTTAATAATTATTTGCATATAAGGAATCCATAATAAATTTTAATTCCAAGAAAATATCAAATCAACAAACACTCAGAATTCACATAAAAATACAAGTGACAATCACACCAAATTATCATATAAAATACAAACTCGACAGACAATGAATGAGAGATGACAATTCAAGAATTTACTAAATGCCAACAATTATCCAATTTAATAAATAAAAAATGCCTAAGACTTTAAACCAATAAAATTTTCAGATATAAGCCCGGGTACGTACTCGCCACCTCGCGTACACGGCTTTCAATCACACAATATCCACATAAGACTTAATGCCTAAGGGGTAATTCCCCCACTCAAGGTTAGGCAAAATACTTACATTTTTTAAGTTAAGTCGATATTCCAAAATCGCCTTCTTGCTTGAATTGACATCCGGACTGCTCAAATCTATCCAAATTAATTGTATAACTTCATTAAAATTCTTTGGAAATAATTCCGGATACTAAAACGCCGACTTAGAATTTCACATTTAAAAAGTCAACCAAAGTCAACGCGAGGTCCGCATCTCGGAACCCGACGAAATTTTCATGAAATTCGAACACCCATTCCGATACGAGTTCAACCATACAAATTTTATCAAATTCCGATAGCAACTCGGTCTCCAAATCTAAATTTTCCATTTTTGAAAGATTTTGCAAAAATCCCAATTTCTTCCATTTAAATCCGAATTAAATGATAAATATAACCATGGATTTATGAAATATAATCACTTTTGTATATAGGACACTTACCCAAGTTGAAGTCTTGAAGAAATCTTCAAATCGCCCAAGAACCGTGCTCCAAAAATCTAAAACGAAATGAAGGAAATGACAATTTTTGGTCCTTAAGTTTCTGCCCAATAAAAACACTATTCTCATCGCTACAAGTCTAATTCCCGTTGCTAAAAGTGCCAAATCTAGTCGCTAAAGGTGCGCATCAGAACTGTTAATACCAACAGTTTATTTTTCACTAAAAAGGCTCTAACTCGACGATTCTTGTTCCTATGAGTCACAAATAATAATACGAACCTACTCGTTCAATCGAAACTCAATTCGGAGCCCATTTGCTTAATGCGATAACAATTTCGCTCGTTAAACAGTTAACTCATGTTTCGCGCTAAAAACCTCAATCGCGACTTGATAAAATTAGACCAAACACTCCAGATCATTCCTATACTTCATTAGCAAACTCCCGGAAGTCTCGATTTTGGATCTCTACAACTAAAAATGGATCTTTGGATCATTACATGCTTATGCTCAAAACACCAAACTCTTCCAAAAACTCTTTCAAAACTCATCCGAGCCCTATGGGACCCCAACCAAGTATACTAACAAGTCCATAACATGACACGAACTTAGTCAATGCCTCAAATTACATTAAACAACACTGAAACGCGAATTGCACCACAATTCAAGCTTAATGAAAACTATCGAATTCCAAATTCTTCATTCGATGCTGAAACCTATCAAATCAATCTGGAATGACCCCAAATTTTGCACACGAGTACTAAATGACATAATGTAGATGTTTCAATTTTCAGAATCGAATTTCGACCCCGATATCAATAAAGTTAACTCCCGGTCAAACTTTTCAAAAAAATTTTATTTTTCAACTTTTGCCAAAATTCATCGAAGTGACCTACGGACTTCCAATCCAATTTCGGACATACGCCTAAGTTTGAAATCACCATACGAAACTATTGGAATCATCAAAATTTCATTCCAGAGTCGTTTGCTCAAAAGTCAAACTCCGGTCAACTCTTTTCATTTAAGCTTCAAAATGAGAATTGTTCTTTCAATTATATTCCGAATTATCCGAAAATCAAACTCGATCACCCACGCAAGTCATAATACACATAATACACATTATGAAGTTGATCGGGACCTTAAGTCACTGAACGGGGCATTAATACTTAAAACGACAAGTCGAGTCGTTACAATTTCAAGCTTGTGCTTATAATTTTTGGATGCTCCAATAAGTTTTATAGTCCATAAATGTTAGTAACTCAAATAAATCCTAAACCAAAATCAAAACAATACTAATGCTAATAAAAGACATTGAATTCAATTGTACTATGAATGAAAATAGTGTTGGATATCTATATTTTAGTATTTCCATGGTTTAGATAAAATGTATAACTTATTTTTCTTTTAGTGGTTAGTCATGTAAATAGTAGTACTTATTAGTCATAATTTTAAATTATGTTTGTTTTCATTATGGCTTATTTTATGCGATTTTATTATCTTTATTGTTGAATTTTAGTACAGTGCCATGACTTATCTTATATTTATGTTATTTTATTAAAAAACACCTTATATAGTTTTGTCTTACTAGGATTAAAAAAATATTTGAAGCACTAATTTTACGTTTTGTGCTATGAAGACTTTATGAAAAAAAAAAACGAAATAACCCGAAAATCCGAAAAACCCTAAGGGGTAATTCCCTCACTCAAATCTATCCAAATTAATTGTATAACTTCATTAAAATTCATCGAAAACAATTCCGGATATTAAAACGTCGACTTAGAATTTCACATTTAAAAAGTCAACCAAAGTCAATGCGCCCGGGGCCCGCATCTCGGAACCCGGGAGAATTTTCATGAAATCCAAACACCCATTCCGATACGAGTTTATCATACCAATTTTATCAAATTCTGATACCAACTCGGCCTCCAAATCTAAATTTTCTGTTTTTGAAAGATTTTGCAAAAATCCCAATTTCTTCCATTTAAATCCGAATTAAATGATGAATATAACCATGGATTTATGAAATATAATCACTTTTTTATATATGACACTTACCCAAGTTGAAGTTTTGAAGAAATCCTCAAAATCGCCCAAGAACCGTGCTCTAAAAATCTAAAACGAAATGAAGAAAATGACCATTTTTGGTCCTTAAGATTCTGCCCAATAAAAACACTATTCTGGTCGGTACAAGTCCAATTACCGTCGCTAAAAGTACCAAATCTGGTCGCTAAAGGTGCGCACCAGAACTGTTTACACCAACAGTTTATGTTTCACTAAAAATGCTCTAACTCCATCATACAAAGTCGGAATTCAACGATTCTTGTTCCTATGAGTCACAAATAATAATACGAACCTACTCATTCAATCGAAACTCAATTCGAAACTCATTTTCTCAATGCGATACCAATTTCGCTCGTTAAACAATCAACTCATGTTTCGCACTAAAAACCCAATCGTGACTTGATGAAATTAGACCAAACATTCCAAATCATTCCTATACTTCATTAGCAAACTCCCGGAAGTCTCGATTTTCGATCTCTACAACTAAAAATGGATCTTTGGATCATTACATGCTTATGCTCAAAATACCAAACTCTTCTAAAAACTTTTCCAAAACTCATCTGATCCCCATGGGACCCCAACTAAGTATACTAACAAGTCCATAACATGATACGAACTTAGTCGATGCCTCAAATTACATTAAACAACACTGAAATACGAATTGCACTACAATTCAAGCTTAATAAAAACTACCGAATTTTAAATTCTTCATTCGATGCCGAAACCTATTAAATCAATCTGGAATGACCCCAAATTTTGCACACGAGTACTAAATGACATAATGTAGCTGTTTCAATTTTCTGAATCAAATTTCGACCCCGATATCAATAAAGTCAACTCCCGGTCAAACTTTCCAAAAAACATTTATTTTCCAACTTTTGCCAAAATTCGTCGAATTGACCTACGGACTTCCAATACAATTCCGGACATACGCCTAAGTTTGAAATCACCATACGAAACTATTGGAATCATCAAAATTCCATTCCAGAGTCATTTGCTCAAAAGTCAAATTTCGGTCAACTCTTTTCATTTAAGCTTCAAAATGAGAATTGTTCTTTCAATTAAATTCTGAATCATCCGAAAATCAAACTCGATCACCCACGGAAGTCATAATACACATTATGATGTTGGTCAGGACCTTAAGTCACTGAACGGGGCGTTAATATTTAAAACGACAAGTCGGGTCATTACAATTTCAAGCTTGTGCTTATAATTTTTGGATGCTCCAATAAGTTTTATAGTCCATAAATGTTAGTAATTCAAATAAATCCTAAACCAAAATTAAATCAATACTAATGCTAATAAAAGACATTGAATTCGATTGTACTATGAATGAAAATAGTGTTGGATATCTATTTTTAGTATTTTCATGGTTTAGATAAAATGTATAACTTATTTTTCTTTTAGTGGTTAGTCATGTAAATAGTAGTATTTATTAGTCATAATTTTAAATTATGTTTGTTTTCATTATGGCTTATTTTATGCGATTTTATTATCTTTATTGTTGAATTTTAGTATAGTATTATGACTCATCTCATATTTATGTTATTTTATTGAAAAACACCTTATATAGTTCTGTCTTACTAGGGTTAAAGAAATATTTGAAGCACAAATTTTACTTTTTGTTCTATGAAGACTTTATGAAAAAAACCCGAAAAAACCTGAAAACCCGAGCAAAACCGAGATGAAAAAACCTGATTTTTATTGGTTGGTTTGGTATTTAGATTTAATAATCCGATACAATTAGTTTGGTTTGGTAATTAGGAAATTCGAACCAACCCGACTCATGTATACCCCTAGCTAGAATTTGAATTTGTATAGATTTTATATATAACTTGAATACAATTTTTGTTGTACAAATTTAGAAATTTTGCTACAATTTATATACAATTTATATACAATTTGTATATATTATTTTTGTGCAGAATCCAGTCAAAAATCTATAATTTACATACAACTTATTTTTTATATAATTATGTTAGTTGTATTTTTTTTTTATTTTATTGTTTGTACACTCCGCATAGAGAAGTCTGAAATTCCAACAAAAACCAACCGGATCTTCACCAAATTCTCTCAAAATATTTAGTGGCTATCAACGAAGATTTTTATTAGTTGTCAAATTCTTCTCTATAACATCGGTGGGTTTACCAGAGTCCTCTCAATCCGTTAAGAGGTTTATTTCTTTCGCAGGTCTGTTCATTCATTCTTTTCCTTCAAACTTTGTTGCTTTTTATTTTTTGTTATTGCTATGTTTTTTAGAGAAATTAGATGCTGAGTGAAACTGACTGGTGCAGAGTTGATGGTGAAAGAATTTTATGGATCGTCAATGAATTTGAAGAGGTTTGAATTTGGAGAAAGAAGAAGAAGAAGAAGGAGAGAAAATGGGTAAGATTCTAATACATTATTTTGTATATAAATATGATAATGTAATTAAGTTATAACCTCTCTACGTGGTAAATTGTTTATACTGTAGTATAAATAGGTAAATGTGATGATCCAGTCAAAAAATGAAATAGCGTGATCAAGTTAATGGATAAACATAATACGACTAGCTATCAAGTTATGCATTTCAAGTTCTTTTTAATGTTTGAAGTCAACTCTCAAAATGCAGTCTACTGTTGGCACTAAGAAAATGTAATACGTCAAAAATTGAGTGTTATCTCACATGTAGAACTATTATAATGTATCTCATATGTGGAAACTTAAAGATTTTTATTAAATCATCCTCTTCTACTTACATTCACAAACAAGAATTAAAAACTTTTGCTTACCGTTTACCTTCACGAACCTGCTCTGTCAAAAAAGAATTTTGTCTACAGTTTTAAGAAACCTTCTTGATTAGGATTTAGGTCTAATACTTCCAATAATTGTAAGAACAAATTCAAAAAACCTGTGGTGGCCCCATAGCTAGTTGATTATGAACCAAATAGAAAAAGATATCATTCACAGTATTATCTAATAAATTATAGTTGTGTAAGAATGATGGATAAGAAGAATAAGGAAGAAGTACTTTTTTCCAAATGTAGATAAGTGGCTTCTTACACTTTAATATTGGTTCAGGAGTCATTGAATTTTCTCTTTCGCTCGTTGGTTTGATCATTTCAATAATTATGCAATGGAAGTATGTAAAGGATCTGCTATTAGTTTTATCTGCTTCTCCTCTAGTTTAAGGAGAATCATTTCAATGATATTTTGAGCTATTTTCAGGATAAAACTTAACCTGACATAAGATTTAGACAATGCTGAAAGTCATAGGCATAACCTGTTAAAATTTGGACTCCATTCAGGTATTTGAGTTATAGTCCTACTGCACAGTTTATGGCAGTATTCATGTACGCTCCATATACAATACATATAGAGAGAAAGAGACATGACATTGATGTATAATCAATCGCTTGAAGATTGTATATTTCTAACATAACTACAAAAATGTGTATATATAATTTACAGTGTATAGAATAACAACTGCCAGATTAGCAGGAGAAAACATTGAGTAGCGAGCTTCTAGATCTAATCAGGCATCTAAATGTTGCTTCCAATCCATCTTCGAAGCTGACAAGATAAGTCTCAAAGCTTTCGAGCCTGGTTTCTAAGCTCATGTTTTCTTCTATGACAAGTGATGCTATTCTTTCTTTGTTTACCAATCTAGAAAGCAGTGACCATATAGATTCCTTGGGCTTCAAAAGTGGTACACACAAGAAGGACAAGAGCATTTGGAAAGTTGAAATGCATTCTGCATTAGCTTCTTTTAGTGCTCTGATCACAGCTATTGTATCTTGATCTGCATCTAGCAAAACAGATACTGTAGTGTCTTGATCCATTTGTTTCAAGGTCAATACTAATCTTTTGGCATTCCTCTTGATCTTCTTGCTGAAAGAGTTAAATCTGGTAACGTTGTCATCTCTGGTTGAATCTCCTTTTCTCCTCTTGAGGGAGGATTGGAGATCTCTTACATTTTCTTTGCATTGTGATACAAGTTCCCTTGCAGTGCCACACAGATCAAGAAGACTCATTGATTTATCCAATAGATCTTCAACCCATTTTGCATGTAGATTTTGGGAGAGGGCATGAAGGGTTTGAGGCAAGTTGAGAAGATCATCTATGCACTTGTACAATTTCTCCAAACCTTTTAGACCATTGCTCACTGTTGTTGGTGCAACAGATACTTCCAATGATTTGACCTTGTTTAGCTCCTCTTCAACTCTCTGGATGGTAGGGTGTGATCTCCCAGGCAAACTGATTGATCGGACGTGATTGGGTTTTGAATAAAGTGAAGCCATTTCTTATGGTTTTCTTTCAGATTAGGGGATTTCGCAAAGTTTTGATGGAATTTAATTTTGAGAGTTGGTATTTATAGGAAAACAACCATGGGAGGAGACAAGATGAGCAATGGCCAAATTAAATCAGCATGTGATTGCACAGCTGGATCTTTTTGGAACTTGTAAACCTGCTACACATTTGGCCAACAAAAGGTTGTACTGATTACTTTCATTAATCCTCGTAGTTATAAGATGAACACGAGGAATATAATTATCATGTAAGTGTTTGCATGATTTGCCTCTTTCTGTCTCCAGAAATGGTGCCAATACTGTGACAAAAAACTTTTCTATTGATATTATTTGATTGAAGATGCATCAACTTCAAAAAGCCTACTTTATTTATTCAGTTGTTTTGTTAGTCTCTGTCATGTTATAGGTGGCCAGGTAAGGCTGTCTCCTCCATAAAGGCTTAAATCCATCAACTACTAGAATGCATAATATTTTGAAATGTAAATAATGACAGAATAATGGGAATATTTTAAGGTATCAAGATCTCAGAGGGGCTAGTAGATCAACTATAAAGTTCAAAATGCACGACTGAAGTTTATCTTATGGAGTTGTACATGTATGGGATTTTTTCTTTTGGATTTGGTTGGCAAGGGGTTGGAAGAATATCTGTATAAGCTCCTGGACTAAATGTAATGCTTCCAATAAATGGTGGGAAAAACTAATTAATATATGTCGGTACAATCATGTCCTGATATTTTCCTTGGCTCCATCCGGAAGATTACAGCTAAGAACTCCTTCTTCTTGACTTGGTTAAAGATGCCCGAGATATGGCTATGATGTTCATCCTTTTAATTAGTCCAGCGGTAGGTGGCTTCTTCAGGATGCTTCACTCAAAGAGCAATTTTTAATTAAATCAATAATTGATACACGAGTGTATTGGAAATAAAAATATTTAATTTTGTGCATCTATGTATGGCTGGTTATGCTGTGCTTGTTTAATGTTTACTAAATTATTGACTGCATAGTTGTTTTCCTACACAACTCACCCTCCGGGGCAAAGAGAAGGAAGTTTTACATTTTTTACTAGCAAACTTTTATAAGGTACAATTCATGAGTTTCACATTCTTTCCGAGATATCTTATTTTTAAGTACGCAGGGGAAGGAACGCATGAGAATGCATATTGAGCCACAAGGAGAGAATATATTCAGGAGAGAGCTCCTCAATCCAATCAGGCACCTAAATGCTCCTTCTAATCCATCATTAAAATTCTCAAGGTGACCATCGAAGGATTCCAGCCTAGGAATATGGACTTTCCTGCTAAATTCAAAAGCAAATGCATTCACAGTTTTGAAATCATTTTTTGCCATGACAGAAAGACAGTTTAACATTAAGGTCAAGAAGGTGAGATCTGATAATGCTTTGGAACTGGGAAAAAGGATAACAACAATCTGATTTCCTTCTATCACAGGAGATCTTACATGAAACTTCTTGTGTGGGCACACCCCAACAGAATGTGATAGTTGAGAGGAAGCATAGGCATTTACTAGAGGTTGCAAAGGGTTTATCCTTTCAATCCAAGGTTCCTATCTAATACTGGGGTGAGTGCATCTTGACTGCAACCTACTTAGTTAATAGATTCCCTTCTAGCGTACTTAAAGAAAAGACTCCCTATCAAATCCTATTTGGCAAACTACCCGTGTATGATAATCTCAAAGTTTTTGGATGTATGTGCTATGCTTCTACTTTAGCTCACAATAGAGAAAAATTTGATCCTGGAGCACAAACATGTGCCTTCCTAGGATATTCACAACATCAAAAAGGATACAAGCTTTTAGAATTGAAGACAAAGACTATCTTTGTGTCTAGAGATGTGAAGTTCTATGAAAACCATTTCCCTTTTGTCACCACACCTACATCACAAAGCTATCAGGTGTTTCCTCCAACTGCACCTCTCCCAGACAACACAATACCTAATTCTATATTTTCATCTCCTTCCTATCCTTCATCATCTCCTTCACCCTGGCCTATTCCTAACAACATTGCCCCTCTAGATACAAACCCCATCACACTTCCCTCTCCTAGGTCATTTGATTTCTCTTCTCCATCTCCCAATTACAATTCTCCTGGTCTTCTTTTACTTACTGTTCCCAACCCTAGAATATCTTCCACCCCAGTTTCTAATCCCACTTCTCCCTTACCTGCTCCTAGTTCTAGTATCACCATCCCTATACCTCCACCACCTATCAAAAAATCTGAACGAATTTCTCAGCAACCTAGTTATTTAAATGACTATGTATGCAATAACATTTTTCTTTCTAACATTACTTCCTCTTATTTCAATCATGCTTCTCACCCCACTACCCTATCTTTTGGAGATTTATCACTCAATAATCAGAATGTTCTAAGGTCAGTATGCTCTATCTCAGAACCTCACAATTATGCACAAGCTTTTCAGGATGTAGGTTGGAGACAAGCTATAGAGGCAGAGCTAGCAGCTCTTGAGCTCAACAACACATGTGATGTTGTAAACTTGCCACAAGGCAAGAAAGCCTTACCTTGCAAATGTGTTTACAAGGTGAAGCACAAATCAGATGGATCTGTTGAAAGATTAAAAGCACGATTGGTAGTAAGGGGGAATATTCAAAGAGAAGGCATTGATTATTCTGAGACATTCTCCCCTGTGGTCAAAATGACCACAATCATATGTCTCTTGACAGTGGCTGTGACTAAGGGTTAGAATATGTCTCAACTTGATGTTAATAATGCATTTTTGTATGGGGATTTACAGGAAGAGGTCTACATAAAGTTCCCTGCTGGTCTATCTCCACCCTAGCCTAATTAAGTTTGTATTTTGAAGAAATCTCACTATGAATTGAAGCGGACTTCTAGACAGTGGTATGCTAGACTAGCTGGTGCTCTTAGCTTCAAGGGTTATTCAACTTCCTTAAATGACTATTCTTTATTTTTTAGACAAAATGGAGAGCTTATTTCTATTCTAGTAGTTTACGTCGATGATATACTATTAACAGGTAATGACATGGAAGAAATAGACCATATTACTCACTTTCTCAATTCAGAATTTAAAGTCAAGAACTTGGGTGACATTCACTATTTCTTGGGAATGGAAATTATGAGAGAACCACAAGGTTTCATTATCAACCAGCGGAAGTTTACCTTAGAGTTGTTAGAGGAATTTGGTTGCTCAGGAGTTGTTGTTTCTTCTCCACTCGATCCTTCCTCTAAATTGCATGCTAAATTGATGCCCCCATTGGATGACCCTACACTCTATCATCGCCTTGTTGGTAAACTTAATTATCTCACCAACACCCGACCAGACATTTGTGTTGTTGTCCTCACTCTTAGCCAGTACATGCAAAAGCCCTCAATTTCACATTTTTCTGTTGGACTGAGTGTGTTTGAAGTATTTGCATTCCGATCCGGCACAAGGCATACTTCTCTCTGCAAATCCCTCTCTTGATTCGATTGCTTTATGCCATGCCGACTGGGCTGCTTGCAAGGATTCCTGCCGCTCTGTTAGTGGCTTCTTTATTACTCTAGGTGGAGCTCCGATTTCTTAGAAATTGAAGAAATATGTATCTATCTCGTTGTCGTGTGCTGAGACGGAGTATCACTCCATGCGGCATGTCACTGCGGAGATAACTTGGCTAGTTTGTCTCCTCGCTGATCTCTCCGCTCCTCCTACTTTGCCAGTCACCGTTCACTCAAACAGTCAGGCGGCCATCCATATTGCTCGCAACCCAGTCTTCCACGAAAGGACTAATCATGTGGAACTGGATTGCCACTTCATCCGCCAACAATATCTCTCAGGTTTAATCACTCTCTCTTTCGTTCCCTCAAAGCTTCAGCTCGCCGATCCTTTCACCAAACCTCTGACAGGGGTTTCTCACAATCAAATTTTGCCCAAGTTGGGGGTTTTCTCTCCACCCTCCAACTTGAAGGGGGATGTTAAGATGAAGCGCCATATTAATTTGAAAGAAGATGAAATGGAAACAAAGAAGAAGAAGGGGGTTTCATCAGGTTTAGAAATGAAGAAAAAGAAAGTCTTCGGACAAAGAAATGTGGCTTCGTACTTTTCTATATAAAAGTCCCTATCTCTCCTTTTTATATTTGACTCTTGAGGCATTTTAATATGTGACATTGATATGTAAATACAGCCGTAAAGAAGGAGCATGTGAGCACATGTGAATGAATAAAATATAGAATGAAGCTACTTTACACGTAAGATGCACATGTGAGCACATGCGAGGGAATAAAATTAGCTTTTCTGTCATAGCATTAGGGAATAGGAATTAAACAAGTGTATAGTATCATTTTATTTTACATTTTCTTTTAGCTAGATTACTTGTATAAGGAGATGCAAATACTGTGAATACAGTAAGAGAAAAAGATTCTGCAACTTCATTGTTTATTTGTTTTTTTACACAATGAAACACTTTTATACTAGATGCTAGTAGATCAATTATTCAGAAGTAGCAAAGGATAGTAGTGTTATTCTAATATTTTATTTGGTAGTACATTTCTATACTAAGAATCAAACAAAAGCTACCTTGAACAGACTTCCTTTCACAAAACTCAGGTTTCAGCAAATTCGGGAAGCAAAACAACTACTAGCATATTTCCACTTCTCAAAGTTTGAAAACAGTTAACACTTCAGCTCCTCATCAGATAACCCCCTTCTCTTAATGGTGGCCAAATTCCTGTAACCTCGAGGAAAATCAAAAAATTAAACAGGTTTAGCAAACTTTTAAAATAAAGGCTACAAGAAGATCAGTTGATAATTAATTGACTAAATAGAAAGAACAATTTTAAGAGAAAACACAAAGAGAGGTATACGAAGAAAGACTGTTTGTACTAAGAGCCCGTTTGGATATAAGAAATTTTTTCCTTTTTTCCCAAAAAAATTTCGAAATCAGCGTTTGTTCATAAAATTTTTAATTTTCACTTGAAGATGCATTTTGAAAATTTTCGAAAATTTGAAAAACTCCAAAAAGTTATTTTTCAAAATTTTCACTCAAATCACTCACAAAACTTCAAAAACAACCCAATATTATATTCATGTTCAAACACAACTCTAAATTTCAAATACCATTTTCACTTGAAATTTTTTTTCCCTCATTTTGGAATTTTACCATTCTTATGTCCAAACGCCCACTAAGTTCAAACTCTAGTTTCTCAAAATATTCCTCAGACTGACACTAGTTCGAGATTTATTGTTGCACATTGAAGGATTTGGCACATGAAACTTTGTAAATTATGTGATACCATGCTAAATTCAAAATTTTACAGGAAACTTACAGCTAAATAGCTACCAATATCAAAACTTACTGCAATAGGCTAACTTTCTGTCAAAAGAAAGCGCAGGGATGCACGAGCCATTCGAAATCAGGCTTAATGAATAAGTGATCGATTAGTCAGTTGCTGAAAATACTGCCCTCAATTTCCGGGTGAGAACAAGATTAGCGAGCTACACTTATGCTATCCTCCCATAGGACAGACAAAGTTGGAGGCTTACTACTGAAAGCTTGCCTTGGCGAAAGTCACAAGTCCGCCAGGAGTCAAGCAATTGCCAATGAGTTGCACAAGTCCTTTTCTCACTGACATACAACACTATGAACTGCATGATTTAACAACAATATCAAAAGACTCAGTTTAATGGGCGAAAAGCCCCTCAACTTGATGGTTTTACCATGGTTTCTATCAGATATATTTAGAGGTACTAATCGGGAATACTTTGAGAAAACCTTTAATGCCCTCTTTTATTGCTTTGTTCCCAAAGAAGAATGGTGCGAGGGAGCTTAAAGACTTATGGCCTATTATCCTTGTGGGTAGCTTCTACAAAATTTTGTCTAAGCTTCTGGTGAGAGACTTAAAAGAATTGTTGGCAAATTGATCTCAACTCATTTAACAGCATTCTAGACTCAATTGCCTACATACACAGTATGATAGCTTTAACATTTCACAGAATATGTCAGTTTGTTTAGTCTATTGCTCAATTTGAGACTCTGAACACGATCAATTCCAGAGGCACAAGGTATGCAAAAAGTGATATTCACCAATTAACAGTTTTTGTAACGACTTTATGTTATGTGTGTCTCATGATGTACGTGTCTACACTAAGAAATGCATATTTAAGCAAGGATGCTTCTATTCATATTCTCATCTTGCAAATCAGATTATCAATTAGAGCTCTAGTCCCTAGTCTTTGCCTTAAAAACATACATTAAGAGATATAAGCACTTGTTTGTATGTCATAACTTTAGGCTCGCTGAGACGTCGTGGGCATTTCCTCTCCATCAATATGTATCACGTACTCTTTTCACCTTCCACCAGTCTGCACCACCACGCTGGCATCCTGTTCTTAGATATGGACTATTGTTAACCCGTAAAACGGTACAGTTGAATTTGTTCGAGGTTTTTTGAAAGATGAATCAATTTGATCCCAAAAGATAATGAATTAATCAATTTTCGTACAAGATACTTAGCTCAAATATAAATAAAATGATAGATTTGGAGAGCCCTGAAACAGGGTTTCCGGGTACGATGATGATAAGAACAACAAGCTAGGGAGAGAAATAGTATTGAGATGTTGCATTAGAATAAGCTCTTTGATGCCCAGAAAAAATGTTGCTTACAATGACAGTTGAGTCTATTATTTATAGCTCAGTGGGCGTAATGTTCGGGCCCACCACTAATGGAAATTATTAAAGTATGATAATGAAAACTTAACGGTAAACATAAATGTTCAGATTTCTTTAATGAGTCGTTACTCTTTAATACTGTGGAATATTCTTCATTAAATGCCATTGGACGCAGCATGCTCAATGCCCTTACGAACTTGCCTTTCTCGGTGACACACGAGATAGTTGTGCCTGATTTTTCATCCTCCCGGTTTTGATTCCATGTGTCCCCTTCTTAGGTGGCCACGTACCGTGATATATTTTACCCAATACAGATAGTCCCCCTGCTTTCCGGTGACATGACTTTGTGTTACCGGAAAGTTGGTGAGAATCTTCTTTTGGCGGGAATTACTATAATTTCTTTTCAAGGTTACTGACGGTTGATTAGACGCCGGTCTCTCCATATTTAATGCCTTGAACACGCGTCATCCTATGATTTAGCACGCCTTTTGCCGGTTATCGAGGTAATTGTGGCCAAGTATTTTAGCCGCCCAAAATTTTTACCTATACCTATCGACTCTTTTTTTCTTTTGGTTTCACCAGTTGCTTGAACTTCCAACCTGAATCCCTGTTCCATATCTCTTCTCTAGATTCTTCCAAAAACATAAATTTTTCTTTCTCTTCTTCATCTAAACGCGCTGGTTCTTCGAAAAGCAAGATTAAGAAAGAGGATTCCGTTCCTCCAACAGTAAGTTCCATAATCCCTAGAAGGCTTAGTACTTTGAAGGGTTTGGAGGATAAATTTCCCACTGATAACCCCCGTACATGGGCGGTTAGCAGGT
Organism: Nicotiana tomentosiformis; assembly: GCF_000390325.3. Classification (NCBI taxonomy): domain Eukaryota; kingdom Viridiplantae; phylum Streptophyta; class Magnoliopsida; order Solanales; family Solanaceae; genus Nicotiana; species Nicotiana tomentosiformis. Next base: position 49,848,126 of record NC_090813.1, read on the forward strand.
ACCCATCTTCCATTCGTCTTTCCAGTATCCCTACTGTGAAGGAAGACTGCTGCCAAGATTTGGACATTATCACTCGTGATCTATCGGAGTGAGTGACCCTTCCCAGAGAGGGTTTCACATATTTTTATACGTACCCTATTACTTTATGCTTATTTTCTTTGGACGGGGAACTTGATACTATGATAACGGAATTTTGTCTCCGTTATCAGGTATGTTTGGCACAAGTAAGTCCTTCCGTGTGGAGGACGGTCGCCTGCCTTCGGCGCTTGTGTCTGGAAACCAAATAAGAGCTATCATTGGCTCACATGATGAATTTGTACTCCCCCAAAGTCTTCCGCCGGGGAATGATAAATCTCTGTAAGCGTGGTCACCATACTTTGATACCCAACATGGATGATGACAACGACCGAGGGTGGATGGAACGGTTCATTGCGGTTGCTTCTGGTAACATTATTCCAACAACGGCTTCATCCTTTCCTGTTGCTTGGAACCGCTCTCGTAAGTTTCTTTCAATACGTTCCTCCTAAATGCTTTTCCACGCATGTATTAATTATTTAACTCATGTTTGTTATAGCGACCCGATGGGTCCTACCTGTGGTAGAAGGCTTGGGCCGGTGGGTTAAAAAGATTTTAGACCTCACCACGCCTGAAATCCGTTCGTGAAAAGAACTATCCACCAAATACGGGTGGAAGGCCAAGAATAATGGTAACTATGATTTACTTTGCTTTAGTTTTTGCATATGTGGATTTTGGCCGAATCTCCTAACTTGGTTGTCAAATTAGGTCTACCCCCAGGCTCAGTAGATATCCCCGAAGAGGATGTTTTGGCCGACCCTTCTGATGCGGTGAGGCTACTCCAGGAGGCGCTTTCTCAAACGGGTGCCTCCGGATCTACTCTGGGCACAAATATTTCTTCACGGAGTCCTCGGCCAGAGAACAAGCAACCAAAAAGAAGGCGTTCCTCTTCGTCTGGGGAGAAGAATAAGAGGGTAAAGGTTGATGCCCCTGAATCATCCCAGGTGGCGACGTTGGCCGGTCCTCCCTTCGGGCCGGTCATAGACACCGTAGTGATTGATGATGAAGAAGCTAGTGATGAGGGAGCTTATCTTCATAGAAGACAACGTTCCTTATCCTCTCAACATGATGCTCAACCTGTTGATGCAGTCACATCCACCGAGGATGATGACTCGGCACTTTGGGGAGAGTTTGATTTGGTGAAAAATGCCAACTCCCATTCTCGGGCCCTAATCGTTGTATCCAGTACTGTGAGGCAGAGTACCGGGTCCTTGCCGTCCTCGGTCGGTGAGCACCCAACTATCAGTGCTGCCTTTGGTGTAGCTACTTCCTGTTCTTCTTATTCACCAACTTTATCACCACCTTCTTCACAACCAGCAACTGCTACAACATTTCCATCTTCATCCACGCTCCTACCGACAACATCTCCAACGTCCGCACCTGACCGTGCTGAAGGTGTTCTTCCTCAGTCCCATGTTCATGGGAATTTGGGGCAAAATTATGCTGCCCCTTCTGAAGATCCTCAGAGGATGAGGAGTGTCACCCTTTCGGTCTCTACCGGGTGTCACCTTCTTTCCCGGACGGTGGAGCTTGTAAATTTTCTAAAGCCCTTAGCTTCAGAGAAGGATTAGGAAAGGATTCAGACACTCTCGGGAGAGTGTTTGTTGAACAATACCATGCATAATGTCACCGCGGTATGTTTCTGTCTTTCTCTTGCTAATTCTCAGCCTCTGAATGAGTGCATTTTCAATTTTACCTCTTCTTATCTTGCAGGCCAGTTTTCGTGCTTCCGAGGGCCTACAACGGTTAATCTGTGAGAAAGAGGAACTTTCTTCTGAGCGGGATCAGCTTTTGGCTGAATGAGACCAGACCGTTCTTCGCCTCTCGTAACTAGAAACCAGGGCCACTGAGGCCGTTGCTTTGGAAGCCCGCTTACAGCAAAGTGAGCAGGAAATAGAGATCCTTAGCCACAAAATTGGGCCGCTGAGGACTAGTTTTTATGAAGTCAAAGCTAAGTGGGCTGAGGACTAGGATGCCATTCTTGCTGCCAATGACCGTGAGTCTGCTGCTGCTGCTGCTGCTGCTGAAAGGATAACTGATTTAGAAGTAGCCTTGAATTCTAAGGCCGAAGAACTTGTTGCCGCGGGGGCGAGTCACGCCCGGTTGGGGGAGAAGTATAAGAAAACTATCGAGCGCAACATGCTTTATAGTTCAATTGTCCATGATCTCGATGTCAGTCTTCGATCTGATAGGTCCGCCCGGGACAATCTTTCTGCCGAGATCACTCAGCTCAAGGAATAACTCAGGCGCTGAGAGGCTTCCCTCGTTGTTGAAAAAACTTACGCCATGTGCAACATGAGGAGAAAAACCTTGGAAGCAGCCAAAGTTGGCATTATTGATATTGATGCTGAAATTGCTAAGGTACCCGAGCTTGAGTTGGTTGCAAAGAATGGACTCCTGGCGAGATCTGACCCTCCCGGTTCTTCTGATTAAGGTTCCGATATTTCTTATACTGAAGAGGAATCGGAAGGCGATGATGCCGAAGACCCAATTGAAGAAGATGTTGAGCCATTGATGGCACCACCTACTGCACCTGTGGATATGGATACTTCTCTTCCTCATGATTCTAGTAATGCTGTAGCTTAGCTTTTTCTTTCTTTGTTTTGTACTTTTTTTGGCACATTCTTGTAAATGAGTACATATTTTTGCTCAAATGTTTGATTGAGTCTTTCTTTTGCTTGAATGTCTGTGCATATTTTCCTGTTTTTCTGCATGTGGGCGCATTTTCTTCGATACATTTTTGTTGTCGAGAATTATCCCTTTTACATGAGGGTTTCAATAAGTATTTGCGCAAGTTTTGTTTATGCATCTTTTTCATATGTGGCTTCGGATGTATTTTTTCCCGATAGCATTTTCAGTTTCGGGCATATATTTTTCCGAAACAAACCCTTTAACAAGAGAGTTTTAATAAGAGAGGGCCCTCTTATGTTTACGGTGCTCTTGAAGGGGGTCTCCTGTTTATTACAGCACTAATATGTGAAGTACTTGTTTAACTTTCAAATGACAAAATTAGCTCATCATGTAGACAAGAAACAAGATGGAAAAGGATTTCATTTCATTCCTTCTGTTTTTTACATAGGCATTTTGCTACGTAGAAAAGAAGCTGCCATGACTTGTGGCTATCTTGTTTCTTCGGGGCTGGCTGTGCAGTCCCCGATCCCGATGATGTGTGGCATTCAGTGTTGCCTTATCAGGTTTTTGTTCCCGGTTGACGTGGCATTCAGTGTTGCCTTACCGGATTTTCATTCCCGGTTGACGTGGCATTCAGAGTTGCCTTACCGGGTTTTCGTTCCCGGTTGACGTGGCATTCAGAGTTTCTTTGTAATTGTATTATTATCCTCCCAGTGTTCTAATGCGAAGAATGTAATGTATCTTCGAAGGTTCCACCGATGAATTTCTACGTAACCCTTAGTTCGGTAACATATTTTGCTTTCTCCTTAGGAATTCATGTTGTCGATCGAAAGAATACCTGACAATCCCTAGTGGTTTGTGCTCGTGAATGATTGTGTAACCCTTGTTCGGTAGCAAACTTAACTTCCCGGTGGGAATTTGCTACCGAAGCAAGGATTATCTTATCGTCCTCGAGTGGAGACTTGTTTGTTTTGCCTTGTCATCATAGGTCTTATTACTGTTGTTGTTATAGTATGCTTGTTGTCGCTGCCTCATTAAAGAAAAACCTTGCCTAAAAAAACCCAATTGGGAAAAAAAGAAGAACGAAGGATAAAAGAGTGCAACACATACTTTCTGTCTAACTGTTGTTTGACTGTTATTTGTCAGCAGTAATATTTTTTGAGATGAGCCACGTTCCAGTTGCTGGGCAACTTGTCTCCGTTGTGGTTTTCGAACTCGTATGACCCTTTTCCGGCGATAGCTAAAACCCGGTAAGGGCCTTCCCATGTAGAGGTTAACTTGCCGGCATTGAGTTCTCGGGTATTTTGAGTCACCTTCCTCAAGACCAAGTCTCCTACTTTGAAGTAACGAAGGTTAGTTCTTTGATTATAATATCGCTCCATCCTCTGCTTTTGAGATTCCATTCTTACATGTGCCAGGTCTATGCATTCCTCGAGCAGCTCTAAGTTGATTAGCATTGCCTCGTTGTTTGACTCTTCGTCTGCTTGTAAATACCTTAAGGTTGGTTCCCCTACTTCCACCGGTATCAAAGCTTCTGCAACGTACACCAGGAAAAAAAAGGTTTCCCCTGTACTTGACTTGGCTGTTGTCCGGTAGGCCCATAGCGCTCCAAGTAATTCTTCTGGCCAATGACCTTTTGCTGCTTCTAACCTTTTCTTCAGGATTTGCACAATTGTTTTGTTTGTTGACTCTGTTTGGCCGTTTGCACTCGGATGGTAAGGTGAAGAGGTAATCCTTTTTATCTTCAAATCTTTCAGGAATTTTGTGACTTTGTTGCCGATAAATTGTGGCCCGTTGTCCCATGCAATTTCTTTCGGTATTCCGAACCTACAAATTATGTTTTTACACAGGAAGTCGACCACTTACGCGTTCTCCGGTCTTTTGATAAGGACCTGCTTCCACCCATTTTGAAAAATAGTCAATCAAAATCAAAAGAAACCTTACCTTCCCAGGAGCTGATGGTAATGGTCCGACGATGTCCATTCCCCATTTCATGAATGACCATGGGGACAGAACTGAATGCAGGGGTTCCATCGGTCGGTGTACTAATGGTGCGTGGCGTTGACACTTATCACATTTTCGTACGAAATTTTTGGCATCTTGTTCCATACGGGGCCAGTAATGTCCTGCTCGGACTAACTTCATTAACAGAGAATCTGCGCCTGAGTGGTTGCCGCATATCCCTTCATGGACTTCTCTTATGACAGAATTGGCTTCTGATGCACCTAAGCACCGGGCCAACGGGCCTTGAAAGGATTTTCTATACAATTGGCCTTTCTTGAAGCTATAGCGTTCGGCTTTGGCGTGCAACGCTCTCGATGTTTTGGAGTCTTCGGGCAACTTTCCATGCTCGAGGTAATTAATTATCTCGTTTCTCTAGTCCCAGAGCAGACTAGTCGAATTTACCTCGTAATAGCTATCTGTGTCCAAGGCCGAGTTCATCAATTGTACAACCGTACCTGATTTCAGTCCTTGGATTTCTGTTGATGAGCCTAGATTTTCTAATGCATTTGCTTTCGCATTTTCTTCCCTCGGGATGTGGGCTATTTACCACTCTCGGAATCTTGATAATAAGGCCTGGACCTTCACCACGTATTGCTGCATTCGCTCATATTTGGTGTCAAAAATTTTGTAGACCTGATTTACCACCAGCTGCAAATCGCATTTGATTTTGACGGCTTTAGAGTCGAGTCCCCGGTCTAATTCGAGCCCCGCAATCAAAGCTTCATACTCTGCCTCATTGTTAGTTAGAGGAATCGTTCTGATGGCTTGCCTTAAGGTTTTCCCCGAAGGCGTGATCAAGACTATTCCGAGTCAGGACCCTTTCACGTTTGAAGCTCCATCCGTGAATAAGGTCCAGACTCCCGGTGCCGGCTCAGACACCATTGTTGCCTCTTTGGCAGTCAGAGACAATAGTCCAGGGCTTAAATCGACCACGAAGTCAGCAATGACTTGTGATTTAATCGCTGTCCTCGGTTTATACTTTATGTCAAACTCGCTCATTTGAATGGCCCATTTGGCCAATCTGCCGGAGAGTTCGAGTTTATGGAGTATATTCCTCAAAGGAAAAGCAGTCATCACCGTTATCGGGTGGCATTGGAAGTAGGGCCTTAGCTTCCGAGCGGCTACCATGAGAGCTAAGGTCAGCTTTTCCAGACGTGGGTAGCGTGTTTCTACTCCCGTTAAAATTTTGCTAATGTAATATGTGGGGAATTATGTACCATTTTCCTCCCGAACTAAAATTGCGCTTACCGCAACTTCTGAGACCGCCAGGTAGACTAGCAATGATTCTCCTTCTTTAGGTTTCGAGAGCAACGGAGGGCTTGACAAGTATTTCTTCAATTCCTTCAAGGCTTGCCGAGGCTCTGGCGTCCACTCAAAGTTGTTTTTCTTTTTGAGCAGCGCGAAGAAACGATGACACTTCTCCAATAATCGGGAGATGAATCTGCTCAAAGCCGTTATTCTGCTTGTGAGTCTCTGTACTTTCTTTACTTTGAATAGTGATCCGAGATGTTCTCTATGGCCTTGATTTTGTCTGGATTCACCTCAATCCCTCTTTGTGAGACCAGGAACCCTAAGAATTTACCTGATCCGACCCCGAATGCACACTTCTCTGGGTTAAGTTTCATATTGTGCTCCCTCAGTGTGTCAAACGTTTCTTGCAGATGTCTCAGGTGGCTACCTGCATGCAGAGACTTAACGAGCATATCGTCTATATAGACTTCCATAGTTTTTCCTATTTGTTTTTCGAACATCTTATTTACGAGCCGTTGGTAAGTGGCTCCGGCGTTTTTTAGTCTGAATGGCATTACGTTGTAACAATATGTGCCAAAACTCATTATAAATGAAGTCTTTCCCCGGTCTTCCGGGTTCATCTTGATCTGATTGTACCCGGAATAGGCATCAAGGAAACTCATTAACTCGTGCCCGACCGTGGCATCGATTATTCGGTCGATATTTGGCAATGGAAACGAGTCCTTCGAGAATGCATTATTAAGATCTTTATAATCTACGCACATGCAAAATTTATTGTTCTTCTTGGGAACTACTACCATACTAGCTAGCCAGTCCGGATATCTTACCTCTCGGATTGAACAAATCTTAAATAGACGGGTTACCTCTTCTCTGACGAATTTATTCCTTGCTTCGGTAATAGGGCACTTCTTTTGCCTTACCGGAGGTATGCTCGGGTCCAAGATTAACTTGTGCACGGCTATTTTTGTTGGGATTCCTGTCATATCCTCGTGCGACCATGCAAAACAGTCGGCGTTAATTTTAAGGAATTCAATAAAATCTGACCTGAGCTCTGGGTGTAGTCCTGTTCCCAAATGGAATTTCCTTTCTGGGAATTTTTCAAACAGTGCAACCTTTTCTAGTTCTTCTGTCGTGGATTTCGTTGCGTATGTTTCTTCCGGTACTTGAAAATACCTTGGTATATAGTATCGCTCCGACTTTCCTACACCCGGGAAACTTCCTCTGGTTCGGGGTCAGAAGTCGGTTCCGATAACTATTATGCCACATGTTCTTTTCCCTTGCTATGAGAGACTGAGATTGCATTCATCTCTCTCGTTGCCGGTTGATCACCTCTTATCCGCTTGATCCCCTCGGGTGTCGAGAATTTCAGTAATTGATGGTACGTTGAAGGCACAACTTTCATCTCGTGCAACCATAGCCTTCCCAGGATGATATTATAGCCCATGTCCCCATCTACTACTTCGAAGAGAGCTGTCTTTGTTACGCCCTCGTCATCCGTAAGTAGTAAAATTTCCCCTCGGGTTGTCACGCTTGTGAGGTTGAATCCGACAAGGAGCTTTGTTGTCGGGACGATGTTCCCGGTGAGTTTAGCTTGATCCAGAACTCTCTATTGTATGATATTGGCGGAACTTCCTGGATCCACTAAAACACGTTTAATTTTAAAATTTAATACATTTAAAGAAATTACCAGTGCGTCATTGTGCGGTAGTAGTAATCCGTCCGCATCTTCATTCGTAAACGTGATATCATCCTCCCAGAATCTCTTACTATAGGTTGTCGATACTTTATTCTTCTTTGCGGCCGAGAAAGTGACCCTATTAATCTTGTCCCCTCCGAAGATCATGTTAATCGTTTGACGTGGTGGTTCTTCCCCTGCCTTCGAGGTTTGCACGTCGCCCCTATCCCGGCCATAATTATTTTTGGCTCGGTAACTCAATAGTTCTCTGAGGTGATCATTCTTCAATAGCATTGCCACTTCTTCAAGGAAGTACCGGCAGTCCCCACTCCGATAGCCATTAGTGTCATGGTATTCACACCATAGATTTGGGTCCCTCTGGCTAGGATCAGACCTCATAGGTCTCGGGAATTGTTCCTCTTTTCTATCTCTCATGGCCGACACTAACTCCACCACGCTGACGTTGAAATTATACTCTGATAACTTTGGATAAGAAGAACCTCGTGGTCCCAAGATTCCTCTATCCTACAGCAATCTGTTATTCCGCCCACGATCGGTCCTTCTGTCAACGGTGAACTTGTCTAATGTCCGGAAGCTCCTGTCACGACCTTTCGTCCGCTCGAAGGGCAGAAAATGGCCCCTTGAAACTTGTCTATGTGAGTCGATATCGTCCATTATTTTTACTTTGTTCTTCTCCCGCCCCTTTGCTGATGATGAGAAGTCAAACTTATCGTCTTCGATCCTTATATTTGACTCGTACCGGTTGTGGACATCCGTCCAAGTTGTTGCTTGATTTCCTTCAACTTCCGGAAAGCATCTGAACTCCTCGAGTTCAAACCCTTAGTGAATGCTTCAGTTGCCCATTCGTCCGAGACGGCCGGTAGCAACATCCTTTCCTTCTGGAACCGGCTAACGAACCTTCGTAATAGCTCAGATTCTCCTTGTGCGATCCTGAATATATCAGCTTTTTGGGCTTGTACCTTTCTGGTGCTGGCATGGGCCTTGATGAACGAATCCACGAGCATTTCGAAAAAATCTATGGAATGCTCAGGCAATAATGAGTACCATGTCAAGGCCCCCCTCGTGAGAGTCTCACCAAATATTTTCAATAACACGGACTCGATTTCGTGAGGAGCCAGATCATTTCCTTTCACCGTCGTTGTGTAGGTGGTGATGTGTTCCTATGGATCTGAGGTCCCATCGTATTTTGGCACTTCAAGCATTCAGAATCGCTTTGGGATTAATTCCGGGGCCGCACTCGATTTTTACGGTAATTGGATGTACTTCTTCGAGCTTGGGCCTTTCAATATCGTGGGTGCTCCCGGGATTTGGTCCATGCGGGCGTTTACTTCCTTCATGAATTGCAAGAGTTCCTCCTTAATCGGATCATTATCGCTGTTAAGATATGTATTCTACTTTTGACTCTGAATGATTATGAGGTTCACGTATTTTTCATATGATGGCATGATAGATGCAGTGTGTTGTGTAGGATTAAGGTTTGCATGTTCCAGGTCACAGTTTAGTTTTGAAAGGGAGGCCATAAATTCTTAGAGGGCACGGACGGTTTTCGATGTTTAGATGAATGCTATAACTAATTGGTATTGCGTGAGTAGAGTGTACATTTTAGAAAGCGCAGTATGTTTTGAATCATGGATATTTCATAGGTATTGCGACACTGTCCTGGTTGATAGACTACTGATATTCAAATTATTGCTATGTGGCACAGAAGAATTATGGAAATATTCCGAGTGGTATGATCGTGCATGAAGGATGTGATAGGAATTCGGGCGGTGGAGATTGGATCCGTTATGATGATTCCCGTGTCCTGTAAATTTGGAAATTTGGAGCTTTTAGGAGCAGATTGTTTCATGGTTATGGACTGTGAAGTCGTGGCCGAAGCTAGCGAGGTGATAGTATGTATTATGACTCAGTCGTTATGGATTTTTGGAGGGTTATTTATTTATTTGTGGGTGACCAGAGTTGATTTGGGGTCCATTGGTAGGCCCAATTAAGATGTGTATTCTACACCGAGCCGGATTGGTTGGCTCCATACTGCTACTGTTGAGAGATGTGCCATTCGGTTGTTGAGCGTATTCGTATTCTGAAATGATCTATGAGTTACTCTTCTATGCTATGAGGAGTTGTGATTCGTTGGTTGTATGCACACATGGTGCAGTTCTATTGGGGCCTTATAACAGAGTTTGAGCGAGATGAGTATTTGGGTATTGCATGATCGATTGCGTATTGGTTAGGTTCTTTCAGGTTTTGTATGGCATTGTGTCATTTTCCTTTCCGTGGTTATTGATTTTGAGTAGCGTGGCTCGAGGTATATAAGATGGACCAGCGTTTTGATGGGGTCACACGTTGCAGCGGAGTTATGTTAAGGTATGAACCTTGTGTTAGATTCGTGTGTTATGGTCCTACGGTATGTGATGGATTTTCAGCATTTCATTATGGTGATACTTGTTAAGCTTGCAGGACAGTTCTCTTGTCTGAGTCATTTCTCCATAACTGAGTACATTTGAATTATTACGTATTGGCGCACTGATGACACGGTTTGTGGCTCTGAGTTATATTGGTGTGGCATGTCTGTGGGAGAGTTGTGTTTAATAATATATGGTCATTGGACCTAGAATAGGTACTATCAGGTTTGAAACTATATATTTGGGAGGATAATATTGAAAGTCGGCTTAGAAAATGATTATGGTTCTGGTTGGGGAGAGAGAGCTCCATGACTTGTTTATCTGATAAGGGCTTACAAGATTCTACGTGTTTCTTTTATTATCAACGGTGTATGAAGGTTTTGGGATGAAGTTTGGTTCGATATGGGGTTTAATACTAGTACTTGGTTGGTTTTGAAGTAGTTACTATGATCAAGAATGGTGCTACAAGCATGCTAGTTGTGTAATATGTTAGGTGATTATATCCGTGGTTATGGTTATGGCTCGATGCAGCTTGTTCAGACTCATACAGTGTGTAAATATAAGATTCGTGTCTTGAAAAGAAATCCTGAAGGTTGGGAATTGAATTCCAAGGTTTTCGGGCTAAGGTTAAATTAAGGATTTTCAGTTGTATTGTGATGTCAGGCTTATGTGGAATAGGGTAACGTGGGATCATCCCCGGGTACGCACGTGGTAAGATAGATTAGTGATTTGATGGCTTGGAAACAACTCTTGGCACGTTTGTGGACAAACGTATATTTAAGTGGGGGAGAATGTAACGACCCGGCCGGTCGTTTTGAGTATTACATCCATGTTCCCCCATTTACTGCTCAATTTAAGCTTTACAACTATTTTATGACTTATCGGGTTAGTTGGTATGGGTCCGGAGAGATTTCAGAATGAATTGAGACACTTAGTCTCAAAATGAAAAGCTTAAGTTGGAAAAGTCGACCGGATGACGATTTATCTGTAAACGACCTCGGATTTGAATTTTTATGATTCCAATAGCTCTATATAGTGATTTTAGACTTAAAAGCATGTCCGAAAAATTATTTGGAGGTCCGTAGTGGAATTAGGATTGAAATGGCAAAAGTAGAATTTTTGGGAAGTTTGGCCGGGGTTGACTTTTTGATATCGGGGTCGAAATTCAATTATGAAAATTTTAATAGGTCCGTTATATCATTTATGACTTGTGTGCAAAATTTGAGGTTAATCGGACTTGATTTGATAGGTTCCGGCGTCGTTTGTGAAAACTTCAAATTTTAAAGTTCATTAGGCTTGAATTGGGGTATGATTTGTGGTTTTAGCGTTGTTTAAAGTAATTTGAGGGTTCTACTAAGTTTGTATGATATTTTAGGACTTGTTGGTATGTTTGGTTGAGGTACATGGAGGCCTCACGTGAGTTTCGGATAGTTAACGGATCAAATTCGGACTTAAAACCACTGCTGGAATTTTTGCTTCTTGTATTTTCGCACATGCGGAGGTTTGATTGCAGGTGAGAAGCCGCATGTTCGCACAATCATTCACAGAAGCGACCAGGAGGGGAACTGGGCAATGCTCGCAAGTGCGCAATTTTATCCGCAGATGCGGAGTCGCATCTGCGCTTGGCTTTCCGCGGAAGCGGCCTGGCTCGCAAATGCGCCCATTTTACCGCAGAAGCAGGGGTCGTAGGTGCGACCTCTTGTCCGCATGTGCGGATTGACTGGACAGAACCCTTTAAGTTCGAGGTTTCGCTATTTTTCACCATTTTCGGATTTTGGAACTCGGTTTGGGCGATTTTGGAGAGGAAGTTTTCCACACAACTTGGGATAAGTGATCTTGACTCCCTTGTGATTATATTCCATGAATCTATCTTCATTTTTAGCAATTGATTGATGAACTTAAAGAGAAAATTGGGGGTGTTGGCCTAAAGTTCATAATATGAATTTTTGAGTTTTGAACATTGATTTGGAGTCGAAATTGAGTGATATTAGTATGGTTGAACTTGTAATTGGATGGGTTGTCAGATTTTGTGAATTTCGTCGGATTCCGAGATGTGGGAAAATATTATTATTTTGATATGGAATTAATTCCTATAAATTGTGTGGACTGAATCAAATTAATTGTGACTAGATTCGAGTCGTTCAGGAGTTGATACACGCAAAATGGAATATCTGGAGCATTTTGACCTTGCTCGGAATTGGATTCGTCTGGTTCGAGGTAAATAACTCTTCTAATCTTGGAGCTGAGGGTATGAATCCTGAATATACGTATTATGTGAATTGTTTGGAGGTGACACACATGCTAGGTAACGGGAGTGTGGGCGTGCACCATAGAAACTGTGACGTAATTGTTTCCGTGAAATTTTATAGTCAAATAATCTTGGCATTTTCTATGCAGTTTCATATGTTGAGAAATTTAGCTGAGAATCATATTAAAAATCATGTTGAGGCTATGTGCTAGTATTATTGGGACCCACAGAGGTCATATTAATGTGAATTATTCATTTTAAATTGAAAATTTATACTCAGTCATTTTCATTTCATTACATATCGTATCTCAGTCTCTGTTGTTATTTATTAATACATCATATCATCATCTTTAGGCTATTTTCATGACATTGTGAGCCCATGAGAGAGAGACTGGAGAGATTGATGACTGAGGGAGGCCGAGGGCCTGACTGTGAGGATATTTTTGGGATCGGGCAGCACGCCGCAGTAGGCCATGTTGGCTTTATATATATTATTATTATTATGTGGATCGGCGCTGCCCGTCTGCAGCAGGCCTTATAGGATTTATATAGCACATGAGTTGTCCGTGCGGTTTATAGCGCTTGGGCTGAAGGAACCCCTCCGGAATCTGCACACACCACCAGTGAGCGCGGTTGATATTATTGAGGGATGGATCCTCCCTAGACATGGATCTTGTCTAAAGTATTATATACCTAGAGATGGATCTTCTCCACGGGCTGGATTGGCCATACTTGGTATTGGGTGACTGATGATTAGTTGATGTGTATATTTCGGGATGGATCTTCCCTGGGCCGGATTGGCCATATACAGTATCTAGTGATTGGGCATGATGAGTGGAATGTGTGAGAAATCGAGATTGAGTATTTTGAGAGTGTGAGTACACGAGTTCATCTCTGAGATACATTGCATTGACATGCACACATCACATACATGCATAGACATGTATTTTCCTCATGTTGTACGATATCACATCATTCATAATTTCTCACACATATTGACAGATGGGCATAGTGATGCATTTGTTTTACATTGGTTATCTGAAAAGAAAATGAAACATCTTATTTATCATTGAAAGGATTTTTGGGAAGAATTATTGTTTTCAAACTTATTCATATTTTTGGCAACTTCGGTAAACGATTTAGGTTTTCACTGATGTACTTGAAAGGCATGACTATTTTCAGAAATCATGATTTTGCTGAGCATTTTTATCTCTGAGTTGCTTCTTGTATTATTTGCTTTACGTTGCTATGGACTAATATTGGCTATTGGTGTGGACCCAACCTTGGTACAAGCTCGTCACTACTTTCAACCTAAGGTTAGGTTTGTTACTTATTGAGTACATGGGGTCGGTTGTACTCATACTACACTTCTGCACCTTGCGTACAGATGTTGGCTGCTGAAGTTGCTGTGTTCATTGGGAGCTGGATTTGAAGATGTACCTGCATTCCGGTTGTTGCTGCCTCTTGTTCATGGCAGCCTTAGATTCTTAAAACACTGTTTATATACTTTTCAAACAGATGTATTTACTTCATACCAACTTTGTATACTCTATTCTTAGAAGCTCATGATTTGTACTACTAGTTCTTGGGGAAGTGTATTAGTTTTATATATTTTCTTTTAATTGATTACCTTATTAATTTCATTGGAATTGGAGTTAAAAATTAGCTTACCTAGCGGGTTGGGTTAGGTGCCATCATGACTAGTTGGATTTTGGATCGTGACAAGGTGGTATCAGAGCTCTAGGTTCATAGGTTCTGCAAGTCATGAGCAAGTGTCTAGTAGAGTCTTGCGGATTGGTATGATGACGTCCATACCTATCTTCAAGAGGCTACAGGGCATTTAGGATATATACTTCCCATCTTTCTTTCCTTATCGTGCGAAATTGATTCAGCTTGAAACATAACGCTTTAAATTCCTTCCACGCATTCGTATGCGCATATGAGCATTCGGTGTCAGTTGTGCATCGTCGGCTTGTGATTCTATGAACGAGGTTTGAGATGTGTATTCTGCGTTTTGGTGATGGGCCAGTCTGGAGGACTTGAGGCCATGGTTAGACCGCAGCTTAAGGTCGTTAGCTTCAGTTGTAACTTGTATATTTGGACTCATATGTCTGGTAATGTCCCTACGAGTGGAATTTGTGACTCGATGAGCGGTGGAACGGTTTTGTGATGAGTATGATGTAACTGCGGGATGTGTTAAGACGATTTGAATGTGACGAGAAGTGTTTCGTTGAAATGTAAAAAGGGCCACTGGGTTCTTGATTTTCATTTGGATATGACGTACAGTCTCGAGCATGAATGTTTTGAAAGATCTTTCACATTGTTAAATTTTGGGACAAATTAAATTCTCATGTATGGTTAATGAGTTTGGACCCATATAGACTAAGTGATTGCATAGTAATTATGACTGTGAAAGGGTATAACAAGATACCAATTTTAGGCTAAGCAGGTAGGTTATCCCCTGCAGAGTAATCTACGTAGGTGCGTTCCGTATAATGTGAATATAGAGAGTTTCTTTTCTGCCAGCGGGGCGTATGTGTTGAGATTTGAATTTGAATCTGGTTGAGAAAGTTGACTTGAGTTTCAAGAGAATGAGTACGAGCTTAGCGAATGATTGAGGTATTTTTATGGGTGGCGTTGTATGAGCTTGAGAAGAATTTTTGTTGAACTGACTACGGTATTATGACAGTAATAAAGTATGGATATTGTGAGTTATCGAGTGTTTAAATTTATGGCTTTGATCCAAGTGGGGGAGTCTGCTATTGATAATTCAATTCATGGTTATGTGTCAAAAGTTTTGTATTGGTCCGAGGTGTACTTGGGAATCAGTGATGACTTGCAGGAGTGGAGTTCGAGAATGACTTGAGTAAGGAAATTTCTGGATATGGGTTATATTGCACTTTATGAGTATATAAAAATCATGGGATGAGTGAGTTGTTATCTGTGAATAATGTAGTATGCACAGAGTATGAATTTAATTGGTGGTATTAAGGCAGGGTTACCTCTTTGAGTGTTGTTGTGCTAATGAGGCACCTAAGGTTAGGTTTGTTACTTGTTGTGCTAATGAGTCACCTTGCGTGCAGATGTTGGCTGGTGAAGTTGCTATGTTCGTTGGGAGCTAGATTTGAAGATATACCTGCGCTCCGGTTGTTGCTGCCTCTTGTTCATGGTAGCCTTAGATTCTTAAAACTCTGTTTATATACTTTTCAAACAGATGATGTATTTACTTCATACCAGCTTTGTATATTCTATTCTTAGAAGCTCATGATTTGTACTACTAGTTCTTGGGGAAGTGTATTGGTTTTATATATTTTCTTTTAATTAATTTCCTTATTAATTTCATTGGAATTGGATAGTTAGAAATTGGCTTACCTATCGGGTTGGGTTAGGTGCCATCACGGCTAGTTGGATTTTGGGACGTGACAAATATGGCTCATACGAAATAAGTGTATGATGGTCTCTTCTTTATGGATGGTAGAATTGAATGTCTTTTATTAGTATTTGTGATGACCCAATATGTCATTTTTAATTTTAAATATTATTTTTGTGTTCTAAAACCTCAAATAGCACCATTTAGCTTTTCTCAACTTGCATGCACTGTCCACAAATTTTTCCGGAAAGTTTTTATGTGAAAAATTGATAAACATGTGGAATAGAGCTTTAAAACTCACTTATGTTGACTTCAGTCAACATTTTGAGTAAACGAACCCGGATTAATATTTTGACAGTTTTGGTAGGTCAGTATCGTGATTTAGGATTTGGGCATATGCCCGGAATCGAATTCAGAGGTACCTAGATCGTGTTATCGCTTGTTGTCGAAATGTTTAAGTTTAAAGGTTTAATGACTTAAGAGATTTGACTAATATTTGAATTAATTGATACTGGGTCCGTATTCTGGTTCTGAAACCCGGAATAGGTTCATTACTATATTTATGATTTGATTGTCAAATTTGGTGAAAACGGAGTTAGTTTGACGTGATTCGGACGCCCGGTTGTTAAAATATAAGTTCTAAAGTTTTATTGAAAATTTCATTTGATTTGGTGTCCGATTCGGAGTTTTAGGCGTTACATTTGTGTTTTGATCATGCGAGTGAGTTCGTATGAGGTTTTTGGACTTGTGTGCATATTTGGTTTGGAGCCCCGAGGGGTCGGGTGAGTTTCGGATAGCCTACAGACCTTAGTTCTTTGAAAAATCTTGTTTTTGGGACTTCTGCTAGTTTCTGGTGTCATGTGCTTCGCGAACGCGAAGAGGAATTTAGGACAGGGGAATTTTCTTCATCGAGAACGCGATAGCTGGGTCGCGAATGCGGAGCAATTGATGGCCTTACCCTTCGCGAACGCGACCAGCTTCTCGCGAACGCATAGGCTTGCGACCTGGGGAGGGGGAATCGTTGTTTCTTCTACACGAACGCGAGTATTGGCTCGCGAACGTGAAGGCCAGGGGGAAACAGCCTTCGCGAATGTGAAGGCCAAGAGGAATTTAGGACAGGGGAATTTTCTTCATCGCGAACGTGATAGCTAGGTCGCGAACGTGGAGCAATGGGGGGCCTTACCCTTCGCGAAGGCGACCAGCTTCTCGCGAACGCATAGGCTTGCGACCTGGGGAGGAGGAATCGTTGTTTCTTCCACACAAACGCGAGTATTGGCTCGCGAACGTGAAGGCCACGGGAAACAGCCTTCGCGAACGCGTGGGAGGACTTGCGAATGCAAAGGCCACTTGGGTGGTTGCACATCGCGAACGCGACAAGCCCTTCGTGAACGCGAAGAAGGCCTGACGCCAGTGATTAAAACAGACCAAAAACGGGATTTTCTCCATTTTTCACAAACCCTCCATTAGAGCTCGGCCTAGGGGCGATTTCAAAGGCATTTTTCTTGATCTCGAACTGGGTAAGTGTTCTTTATTATATAATGATTATATTTCATAAATCCATATCTATATTCATTATTTATTTCAGATTTAGATGGAAGAAAATTAAAATTTTTGTAAAACTTTCCAAAAACGAAATTTATGATTTGAAGGTCAATCCGTTGTAGGAATTCGATAATTTTTGTATGGTTGAACTCGTATCGGAACGAGTGTTCGGATTTCATGAGTTTTTGGGATTCGATACGTGGGTCCCACTGTCAATTTTTAAATGAATTTCGGATTTTAATCCGAAAAATTAGTAATTTCATATGGAATTAATTCCTACGATTCGTGTTGAGTATATTGAATTGTTTGTGATTATATTTGAAGCTTTCAGACACGAATTCGCGAGGCAAAGGTTTATTGGAATCTTGAATTTGGTTGCAAAGCGAGGTAAGTGTCGTGGTTAACCTTGACTTGAGGGAATAGAACCCTTGAATTATTTGTTATGTGAAATTCATGTGAACGACGTATAGGCGAGGTGACGAGTGTCTACACGTCATCAAATTAATTGTTTGCATAATTATTTGAAAATTATAAATTGTTTTAAATCATGAATTAATTATTATATTAATTGTTTCTCTCATATTCCTTGCTCAATATTATGCCTTGAATCCATGCTATAATTACTACATGCTTATTTGATTTATGTGACTTAATTGCTACTTGACATTTAGCATACTAATTATTAAATTGCCTATTTCCTCCTCAATTTCCACAATTAATTGATACTTGTGTAACGACCCGACCGGTCGTTTTGAGCCCTAGCGTGTCATTCAGTGGTTTGAGTCCTTGAGAAGCTTCACTTCAGGTATTGTGACTTGCACGTGTGGTCGGAATTTAATTTTGAAAAGTTCGGAGTTGATTTGGAAAGCAAATCCTCATTTCGGAAGCTTTAAGTTGGAAGAATTGACTAAGGTTGGAGTTTTGAGTAAACGACCTCGGAATTAGGATTTGAAGGTTGCACGTATGATGATTATAGACTTGGGCGTATGTTCGGATCGGGTTTTGGATGACCCGGGAGCGTTGCAACGGTTATTGTGGGAAGTTGGCATTTTGGAAGAATTTTTATAAATTTGGGTTGAAGTGTATTTTAATGTTATCAATGTCCGTTTGGGATTCCGATCCTGGGAATAGCTCCGTATGGTGATTCTGGTCTTAGGAGCGCATCCGGATGTGGATTTGGAGGTCCGTAGGTCATTTCGGGATCATTTGGCGAAAGTTGGAAATTTGAAGGTTTATGAATAGATTGACCGGGAGTGAACTTTTTGATATCGAGGTCAGATCTCGATTCCGGAAGTTGGAATAGGTCCGTGATGTCATTTGGGACTTGTGTACAAAATTTGAAGTTGTTCCGGATTGATTTGATATGTTTCAGCGCGAGTTGTAGAAGTTGAAAGTTCCTAAGTTCATAAAGTTCGATTTGAGGTGCGATTCGTAGTTTTGATGTTGTTCGATATGATTTGAGGCCTCAAGCAGGTCCACTTTATGTTTTGGGACTTATTAGTATGTTCGGACGTGTTCCCGAGGAGCTCGGGTGAGTTTCGAATAGGTTTAGGTTGTGTTACGCTCGTTTTTTATGTTTCGACTTCGTTTCTTCAAGCATAAATGGTAACACATTAACCAAATGAGCTCCAATTTCTTTTTTGATTAAAGCATTAGATCCGTATCATAATTACGGAGCCATAGCAAAAAGAATCGTTGAATTTGGACATCGTATGAGGACGTTATGCTCATTTTAGTGTGAGAGAATAAAGTTGGTGCTGGTGCTTCGCAGATGCGAAATTGGGTCCGCATCTCCGACTCCGCAGGTGCGAAAATTTGTCCGCAAAATCGGAAATTACAGCTGGAAATGCGCAGGTGCGGATGTTTTGTCGCAAAAGTGAAAATCCCTTGAGTATATAAAAATCAGACCGTGTTATTTTGGTATTTTGGGCATATCTTGAGTTCTAGAGCTCCGTTTGAGGTGATTTTTCACGGCGTTGTTCTCTTCTCAACAAGAGGGTAAATATACGACCTTTATTGTGATATTTCTCCATGATTATTTCTGTTGGTTATTATTTTTATCTGTATTTGGATTGTAAAAATTGGTATTTTGAGCCCTAAAGTTGAGAAATGGTAAATCCTTGATTTGAGGGTCGATTCATGGATGAAATTAGATGATTTTCTGGATATAGACCATATGAGTTATGGGTAATATTTATTTTCGAAAATTTTCGAAATCCGGGCACGTGGGCCTGAGGGTCGACTTTATTGACTTTTCGAGCGGAGTTGGGGATTGTTATAAATTGATTTATTATGAGTATTAGAGTATATTTTTATTGGTTTGCACAGTGTTTGACTAGTTTTGGAGTGACGGGCATCGATTTGAGGTGTTAGAGTGGTGTTGGAGCTGGTTATGGAACTTCGGAGCGAGGTAAGTCTCCTGTCTAACCATATGAGGGGGAAACCACCCCTAGGTGATGTAATTATTATGTGCTACTAGTTGTGGGTGCTACGTATGCACGAGGTGATGAGAGTTCGTACGTAGCAAGATTCATGTTATTGTTCGGGTAAACTTAGGCTCACACCATGCTATAGTTATACTATTTGAACAGTCTCTTGCCTATTAAATTCTTTTATTTATTTATTTTACGACTTGAGACTAAACTTGTGTATAGTGGTAGACTCGTTATTGTAGAGATCGGACGAGCTTTATGAATTACCACGAAATAATTGGACTCCTCCTACAAATTTCCCTCGCGTTACGCATTCTCATCGAAACGCTTTCCCCAAAGCTTTCCTAAAACTCACATGTCCCTTCGTGAGTGGGGTCAAGGACCCATCAAAGCTTTCTTATTCTAATGGGATCGGATTTTTCGCCTCCGCAAGATAGATACATCTATGGTTTGTGCCGTTCGACCCTCGGTAGTGTGCACACTTTATGGGATCGGGCCATTCGCCTCGGCAGGGTTATGTACCACACTCTTATGGGAGCGGGCCGTTTACCTCGGAAATATATATAATAGATGTATCTATGATTATATACCAGATTATGATGGGATCGGGCCGTACGCTCTGGCATTTCTGTAAAAATCTTTTTATGGAATCGTGCGTATTAATTGTACAAAGGGCCAGTGTATCTGGAAGTTTTCCTGATTTGAATTATGGCGACCCATCTGGTGTGGCCCATTATATATATATGTACTCCGTGGGAGGAGGTGACTGCTAATCGAGAGTTGAGTTTATTGTTGAGAGGAAGATTGTACCATATATTTATATTTGTTTAATTCGCGTATTTATTCTGTCCCATATCTGTTTTACTTCTTCCTATATTTGCCTTATTGGACCACTAGTAAGCGTCGATGTTGACCCCTCGTCACTACTTCTGGGGTTAGGCTAGATACTTACTGGGTACGCGTTGATTTACGTACTCATGCTATACTTGCTGCACATTTTTGTGCAGGTACATATATGTCTGACGGTCTTCAGGGCGCAGAGGCGCGAATGTAGCGGGGACTTACCGTGAGCTGCATTTTATGTTACGATCCGAAGCCTATAGAGTCTCCATCAGAGTTATTTATACTCTCATGTCTAATTTATATTCCAGACAGAGGTTGAATTTTATATTATATTTTCTAGTTGATGCTCATGCACTTGTGACACCAGGTTTTGGGGGTGCTTATGGGTGGTTCATTGTTGTAGTCGTGAACATATTATCAGTTACCATGTAAAATTCTATTTCTTACTACTTAATTGATGAAATTCTGATTTCAAAATTACTAAAATGCGTAATTTAGTTAATCATCCACTGTTGGCTTGCCTGATGGCAGTGTTAGGCGTCATCACGACCTTTAGTGGATTTTGGGTCGTGACAGCTTGTCATAACTTATTTCTAAATAAATTATAGTTATTGTATGTTTGTTGTTTTATAATTTCATATTAATTGTTGCATTTATTGGAGTAATTTCTTTTATAAGACTTAGTAAATTATATTATTGGAGGAGTGGGTTACACGCCGCAACAGAATTGATTGAAATGAATATATTGGAGGAGCGGGTTGCACACCGCAACGGAATTGAATATGAATATATTGTGGTATCGGGTTGCACGCCACAACGTAATTGAATATGAATATATTATGGGATCGGGTTGCACGCCGCAACATAATTGAATATGATTATATTGTGGGATCGGGTTGTACGCCGCAACGGAAACTGATTGAAATAATAATTGGTTATGACTGCCGAGTTGGCCTCAACTGTTGAAATGAGATACCTGTTTTATTTCTATTATTGTTGTTATTATTATTATTGCATATAAGTTAATGTAAGTGACCTGCCTTAGCCTCGTCACTACTTCGTCGAGGTTAGGCTCAGCACTTACTGGATATATGGGGTCGGTTGTACTCATACTACACTCTGCACTTCTTGTGCAGATATTAGAATTGGTCCCAGTGGCGTACATTAGATTTGCTCGGATTCAGCTATTCGCAGGAGACTTGAGGTATAACTGCATGGCGTTCGCAGTTCTGAAGTCCCATTTCACTTTATCGTAGCTGTGTATTTCTTTCAGACAACTTTATTTTCATTCAAACCTTTATTTGTATTATTTTACTAGCTCGTGCACTTGTGACGCTAGTTCTGGGATTGTATTTAGACATCGTTATTATTATGGATTATTCACTTTATTTCAGACTTTATTTACGCATTTGTTTCTTTGTTATTAAATCATTTAAAATTATTTTAAAATGGCTAATATTATTCTAACGCTGGCTTTCCTAGCAAGTGAAATGTTAGGCGTCATCACAGTCCCGAAGGTGGGAATTTAGGGTCGTGACAACATTAATATTGATTTGATTTTGGTTTAGGATTTATTTGATTTACTAACATTTATGGACTATAAAACTTATTGAAGCATCCAAAAATTATAAGCCCAAGCTTGAAATAATACGTTAAAAGATAAAACTATGAAAAAACTTAAGAAAACTTTATAAACTACACTACAATAAATAGTTTTATGTATTAAATATATTTAAAACTTCTATACATATAATGTCAGGATGATTTGGTTTCGGTTTGACTTTTTTTTAGTTAAAACCAAACCAAACTAAATATGGTCGGGTTTTTTTTCCAACACCAAACCAAATCAAACCAACCGTAGTTGGGTTTTTTTTCTCGGTTTGACTCGGATTATCGGATTGGTGCGGTTTGTCGGTTTCATTTGTACACCCCTAACTTGTCCTATTTAAAGTAGTAATCGTCTGGATTAAAGTAGTTTAACAAGAATTTTAACCTTAGTTAAGGGGATAGGTTTGAGGAAAGCACACTTTAACTTTGGTAAGTAATTAAATCTCTTATCTTACACAAATTTTGAAGCCATTAGTATCATTACTTTCAATTACTATATAATTTTCGAGAAAATGACTTTGGGCGTAAGTATGGTCCTTTAAATATCCAACTATCAATTTTAGTCCTTAAGTATTGAAAAATTTAAAATTTTTGGTCTCCATTAATACCGTTAGAAATAATCTCACGTGAGCTATCCGACTGTTAAATGAATTCACCCCCTCCCCCCACCACCATCATAAACCTACTCCCAAAGTTATCCTAGTAAAATGAGATTATGTACTTAATTTTGGTTCTCTTTTCTGATTATATAGCTAAGTACGTGAGTCTGGCTAGAGTAGGCACCTCTACTATTGTAATTGTATGTGGGTCAGAATCTGTTTTATATGACCATATGTCTTTTAGCCATTATTTTCGATATATTTATTTGTCATACTTATTGAACTTTAGCATTAAATCTATTTTGCAGTGCGATACAAGATGTTACAATATATATTTTTTATACTTAAATTTATATATCCCTTTATAATCAACAAATCGTCAAAAGGAAATATACAACAACAGTAGTGTTACACGAGTTCTTGTAGATCAATTTATTACTTAGTCGTGTAGACAGTTTAATATTGGGAAATCAGTTCTAGCTAGTATCTTCACTTAATAATCTGTACTCACTTTCAATTTTTATGGGCATCTACTATCAAAAAATAAAAAGAGTACGTATTCTTATTATAATAAGACTAGTGAATTTGACCGCGCTTCGCGCAGTTATAAAAATAGCAATAAATTTAGAAATAATATTCTTATAAACTTAGCAGAGATAGAATAAATAATAATTTTCTTGTATATGCATATAAGTTTTAATTCTTTTATAATGATTAACTAAAAAGGGTACTATTCTTACTGAAATTAGAATATTTTACTGCATATGTCATTATCAAACCTCTTTCCTAAAATAAAATAAAAATAAAAAGAATTTTTAAGAAACTTTTTCACTTTTAAATATAGGTATGTATTGTTTTCTTATTCAAATTGAAGAAACAAAACATGAAAACTAAAGAAACTAAAAACATAAAGAAAGCAAAAATACCAGCTTATTATTGGTTATATACACTTACATCTTCCAATTTTACAAAAAAAAAAAAAAAAAGTTAAGTGAAGTACAATGTGCTACTAAAAAAAGAAATCCACAACACACAAATGTGTGCTACAGTGACTCAAGTCTCCAACAGAAGGCAAATGAAAATAAGAACTCCATAGTAAGCAAAAAGTTACTACAATTTTCAGGGTAAACCCAGCCTCTCACGAAAGGTTCATTAACGCGCATTTTCATATCAATGGCAACAAAGATTTTTAGCAAAAACACAATTCAGTGTATAGTATATTATCTTTCTGGACCATCCTTGTCACGACCCAAAACTAACCCCTGTCGTGATGGCGCCTATCGTGGAACTAGGCAAGCCGACTCATTTCCAAAACAAGCCGATATTTTTATTTTAAAGAACATTTCAAGGTTATTTAACATAACCTTCATTTAAAGAGTTCAAATCAAAGAAAAATAGAAGTGCGGAAAAGAAAAGCCCGACATCGGGGTGTCACTAGTCATGAGCATCTACTATAATCTGTCTAACAATATCAAGGCTAACTCAGCCTGGAAAATAGCTAAATACAACTAGAGGAAGATAAGAGGGAGAAGAGCAGGGGCTGCGATCGCCAAACAGCTACCTTGCTATCTCCAAGACAATCTGCAACCAGAACACTCAATAACCGCTACCGTGTCCAGCTACACCTGAATCTTCATACGAGGTGCAGGGAGTAACATGAGTATGCCAACTCAGTAAGTAACAACAATAAATAAAGATTGAGCAGTAGTGACAAGCAATAAAGCATATAACGTTCATATTAGGAAATCTCAATAAAATACCACATGCTTTTAAAAAATCAGGTTTTGAATCGAATTATCTAGTTTAAACCCAGTTCCAGTAAAAATTATTTAAAGACATTTTTCCAACAGTTTTTCAAACAAAGGCTCAATGCAAAGGTGAGCAAAAATGATGAAATCATAAACAGCCCCTCGGGCAAAATATCACTCATATACAGCCCCTCGGGCAAACCTCACAGTCACTCGTGCCACTCGGGCATACCTCACAATCACTCTTGCCACTCGGGCATACCTCACAATCACTCATGCCTCCCAGTCACTCAGCACTCGGCACTCGCATTCAGTAGGTACCGGCGCTCACTGGGGGTGTGTACAGACTCCGGAGGGGCACCTTCAGCCCAAGTGCTATAATATGCATGGATAACTCACGTGCGATAATAATAAAGTATGCTACAGGCGGGCAGCCCCGATCCACATGCATCCTCACAAATCAGGCCCTCGGCCTCACTCAATCATAAAGTATGCTACAGGCGGGCAGCCCCGATCCACACTCATCCTCACAAATCAAGCCACTCGGGCATTTCAGTAAAACAGGGCATTTGGCCCAAAATATTTATATGCATTAAAATATAGTCATAAAACTGAGTTATGCGGTAAACAAGTATAAACATGACTGAGTATAGATTTTTAATCGAAAACAGTGAGAGGATGATAAGAAACAGCCCCTAAGGGTCCAAACAGCATTGGCACAAGGCCCAAACATGGCATTCAACCCAATTTACAGAAATTCTTTCTAAAACATATAAGTATCAAATGGTTTCAACAAAGTATGCAACTTTACAGTTGCTACGGGACGGACCAAGTCACAAATCCCGAGCAGTGCACGCTCACACGCCCATCACCTAGTATGTGCGTCACTTCAAAATAGTAGAATGATACGAAATCCGGGGTTTCATACCCTCGGGACTAGATTTACAATCGTTACTTACCTCAAACCGGTCAAATCTCTACCCCGCAATGCTCTTGCCTCTGGACTCGGCCTCGAAATGCTCCAAATATATTCACAATCAGTATAATACCATCAATATATGCTAATGGAATGAATTCCACAAGAAAAGCTTCAAAATTAGACCAAAACTCGAAATTAGCTCAAAAATCGCCCATGGGGCCCATGTATCGAAACTCGACAAAATTTATAAAAATCCAAAAGCCCATTCAACCACGAGTCTACCCATACCAATTTTACCAAAATCCGACCTCAACTCGACCCTTAAATCTACAAATCTTATTTCCAAATTTCTAAGTTCCAATCTCCGATTTACACCTCAAAATCATGTAATCTAGTTGGATTATTCGATGATAATTCAATATTATGGAGTAGAAATTATCACAAGGGACTTACCTCAATTTTTCCTTGAAAATATATCAAAAATCGCCTCTCCTCAAGCTCCAATTTGTCAAAAATGGCAAATGGGAAGAAGTCGGGGAGGATGTAACGACCCGGTCGGTCATTTCGAGAGTTATAACCCCGTTTTCTCCCATTTCTACTTCTTTTTGTGTTATTCGGCTATATTATGTTATATCGGGTTAGTGGGTTCGAGTCCAAAAGGAACTCGTAGTGAAATGAGACACTTAGTCTCATAATTGAAAAATTAAGTTAGAAAAGTGGACCGGATATGGACCTATGTGTAAACGACCTCAGATTTGAATTTTGATGATTCCAATAGCTCCGTATGGTGATTTTGGACTTAGGTGTGTGTCCAAAATATTTTTTTTGGAAGTCCGTAGAAGAATTAGGCTTGAAATGCCGAAAGTTTTATTTTTGAGAAGTTTGACCGGGGGTTGACTTTTTGATATCGGGGTCGGAATCCGATTCTGAAAATTGGAATACCTCTGTTATGTCATTTAGGACTTGTGTGCAAAATTTGAGGTCAATCGGACGTGATTTGATATGTTCCAGAGTTGTTTGTAGAAATTAGAAATTTCAAAGTTTATTAGGCTTGAATTGGGGTGTAATTCATGGTTTTAGCGTTGTTTGAGGTGATTTGAGAATTAGACTAAGTTCGTATGATGTTTTAGGACTTGTTGGAATATTTGGTTGAGGTCGCAAGGGCTTCGGGTGAGTTTCGGATGGTTACTGAAGAACGAGCAAGTGAGGGTCATCATACTGACGCTCCCTGATACGGTCATAAAGAGAAGACCTGGAGACCACACAAGCCAATACCCGACTAGGCTCCGAAATATCCAATCTGACAAGCTGGCCTCTAAGGTCTGAACATCTAATGCCAAAGGTCTTTCTGCTGCTGGAAGATATGCTAAACTCCCCAAACTCTCTGCCCGGCGACTCAAAGCATCGGCCACCATATTAGCCTTCCCCGGATGGTACAAAATAGTGATATCATAGTCCTTAAGAAGCTCCAACCATCTCCGCTGACGCAAATTAAGATCCTTCTACTTTAACAGATACTGCAGACTCTGGTGATCAGTATAGATCATACAATGAACCCCATACAAATAATGACACCAAATCTTCAAGGCGTGAATAATGGCTGCTAACTCAAGATCATGGATAGGATAGTTCTTCTCATGGGTCTTCAACTGGCGCGAGTCATAGGCAATCACCCTACCCTTCTGCATCAAAACACAACCAATGCCTATCCTCGAGGCATCACAATACATAGGGTAAGAATCTGAAGCTGATGGCAGAACTAACACTGGAGCTGTGGTCAAAGCAGTCTTGAGCTTCTAAAAGCTCTCCTCACATTCATCCGACCACCTGAATGGATCACCCTTTTAGG
The DNA here is from genome assembly GCF_000390325.3 of Nicotiana tomentosiformis. Classification (NCBI taxonomy): domain Eukaryota; kingdom Viridiplantae; phylum Streptophyta; class Magnoliopsida; order Solanales; family Solanaceae; genus Nicotiana; species Nicotiana tomentosiformis. Next base: position 49,875,343 of record NC_090813.1, read on the forward strand.
TCAATTTGGTCAAGGGCGATGCAATAGATGAAACTCCCTCCACAAAGCGACGGTAGTAACCCGCCAAACCAAGAAAGCTTCTAATCTCCGTGGCTGAGGACGGTCTGGGCCAACTCTGCACCGCCTCTATCTTCTTCGGATCCACCTGAATACCCTCAATGGACACCACGTGCCCCAAGAATGCTACTGAACTTAGCCAAAACTCACATTTAGAGAACTTTGCATAAAGTTTCTCATCCTTCAATCTCTACAATACAACCCTCAAATGTTGAGCGTGCTCTTCCTGGCTACGAGAGTACACTAGGATGTTGTCAATGAATACAACGACAATTGAGTCCAAATAGGGCTGAAATACACTGTTCATCAGAAGCATGAACGCTGCTGGGGCATTGGTCAGCCCAAAAGACATCACCAAGAACTCATAATGGCCATATCGGGTTTTGAATGCTGTCTTGAGAATATCTGAATCCTGAATCTATAGCTGGTGATAACCGGACCTCAAATCAGTCTTGGAGAACACCCTCGCTCCCTGAAACTGGTCGAATAAATCATCAATACCAGGCAAAGGATACTTGTTCCAGACTATGACCTTGTTCAACTGCCTGTAATCAATACACATTCTCATGGAACCATCCTTCTTTTTCACAAATAGAATCGGTGCACCCAAAGGTGACACACTAGGCCGAATAAACCCCTTATCAAGGAGTTCATGAAGCTGTTCTTTCAATTCCTTCAACTCCGCCAGTGCCATATGATACGGTGGAATAAAAATAGGCTGAGTGCCTGGCACCAAATCAATACCAAAGTCAATATCCCTGTCAGGTGGCATGACCGGTAGGTCTGCAGGAAACACATCCGAAAAATCACGTACCACCGGAACAGAATAAATGACAGGAGTCTCTGCACTAACATCCCTCACAAAAGCCAAATAAGATAGGCAACCCTTCTCAACCATGCGCTGAGCCTTCAAATATGAAATCACTCTACTTGGTACATAATCTACAGAACCGCTCCACTCAACCCTCGAAATTTCTGGCATAGCCAACGTCACCGTCTTAGCATGACAATCTAGAACACCATGACATGGAGATAACCAATCCATATCCAATATCACATCAAAGTCAACCATATTGAGAAACAATAGATCTACTCGGGTCTCCATACCCCCAATAGTCACCACACATGACCGATATACGCGGTCCACAATAATAGTATCGCCCACAGGAGTAGATACATGTATAGATGAAACTAAGGACTCACGGGGCATATCCAGAAAATGGGCGAAATACGAGGAAACATATGAATACGTGGAACCAGGGTCAAATAATACTGAGACATCTCTGTGGAAAACTGAGACAATACCTGTAATCACGGCATCTGAAGCAATAGCATCTGGTATGGCAGGGAGAGCATAGAAACGGGCCTGACCACCCTCTGATCTGCCTCCCCCTCTAGGGCGACCCCTAGCTGACTGACCTCTACCCCGAGCTGACTGGGCGGGTGGTGAGGTAGCTGGTGTTGTAGTCGAAGGCTGACTCCTCTGCTGAGATAGACCTCCATGACGACGAGGACACTGCCTCCATATATGCCCAAGCTCCCCACACTCAAAATAACTCCTTGGTGCTGGCGGCGGAAACTGAAGGGAACCCCTAGCACCGGGATGACTCGTAGAAGAACCTGGCATGGAAGAGCCCTGAACAGGTGGAGCACGGGACAAACTCTAAACTAGAAGGGCACTAAGTGATCAGTGGCCCTGATGAGAACTGTGAGAACTATGGCCAGATGATGCACCCCTATGAAATGGCCGAGCTGACTGAGCTTGTCTGAAATGACGACCTCTACCGTGCTGGAACTGACCCCCAAAAGGAGCACCGCTGAATCCACCCTGACCACGAGGCCTCTTGGCCTCCAGCTCAACTCTTTCCTGATCGCGAACCATCTCAATCTGCCGAGCAATGTCGACAACATCATCAAAGGTAGCACCCAAAACCCGCTCCCTGGTCATGAGCAACGGTAGCTGATAAGTGAGGCCATCAATAAACCTCATAATCCTCTCTCTGTCCGTGGGAACCAACCAGATAGCATGACGGGCCAACTTGGAGAACAACATCTCATACTACGTCACAGACATATCACCCTGGCGGAGCCGCTCAAACTGTCTACCTAGCTCCTCTCTGAGGGATCGAGGCACGAACTTCTCCAAAAAGACCACGGAGTACTGCTGCCAAGTAAGGGGTGCTGCGCCAATAGGGCTACGCCTCTCGTATGTCTCCCACCATCTGAGTGCAGCCCCAAAAAACTAAAAGGTAGTGAATGAGACCTCACAATCTCCAAAATACCAGTAGTACGGAGTATCCTCTGACACCTGTCCAAAAAGTCCTGAGCATCCTCTCTCTCTGTGACACTGAAAGGTGGTGGCTGAAATCTCCCAAACTTCTCCAACCTACGCTGATCATCCTCAGGCATAGCAGGAACCACATAATCCTAAGCAACAGCAACCGGCTGGGCTGGTGGTGCCTCTGGCGTCTGAAGTCCCTGAATAACCTGCTCGGGTATGCGAGCGACGGGAGTCTGAGTGCCTCTCCTGGCCTGAGAAGTGGCTGCGGCCATCGAAATAGAGACTGCCTGAGCAAGGCCAGTACACGCTGTCATAAACTGAGCTAGGGCCTCCTGAAGGCCTGGAATCACAATAGGCACAGGTGGTACCTGAGCTGGTGCATCAACAACTGGAACTTGCTCCTGATCTGGGACAATCGGTGGATCTGTAGGTACTTCCCCAACTTCTGTACGGGGTGCACCTCTGCCCCTACCACGGCCTCTGCCGCGGCCTCGGCCTCTCACGGCCTTGGCTGGTGGTACTGGAGGCTGGCCCTCCTGACCGATAGTACGAGTCCTCACCATCTGTGGGAGAATGAAACAACAGATGTTTAATTACTAGAATCAACAAATTCGCACGACAAGAATCCAAGAATGTGAAGTTTCCTAAAGGTTCTGCAGCCTCCTGAAGATAAGTACAGATGTCTCCGTACCGATCCGCAAGACTCTACTAAACCCGCCCATGACTCGTGAGACCTATGTAACCTAGGCTCTGATACCAATCTGTCACGACCCAAAACTAACCCCTGTCGTGATGGCGCCTATCGTGGAACTAGGCAAGCCGACTCATTTCCAAAACAAACCGATATTTTCATTTTAAAGAAAATTTCAAGGTTATTTAACATAAACCTTCATTTAAAGAGTTCAAATCAAAGAAAAATAGAAGTGCGGAAAAGAAAAGTCCGACATCGGGGTGTCACTAGTCATGAGCATCTACTACAATCTATCTAACAATATCAAGGCTAAGTCAGCTTGAAAAATAGCTAAATACAACTAGAGGAAGATAAGAGGGAGAAGAGCAGGGGATGCGATCGCCAAATAGCTACCTTGCTATCTCCAAGAAAATCTGCAACCAGAACACTCAATAACCGCTACCGTGTCCAGCTAAACCTGAATTTGCACACGAGGTACAGGGAGTAACGTGAGTACGCCAACTCAGTAAGTAACAACAATAAATAAAGACTGAGCAGTAGTGACGAGTAATAAAGCATATAACGTTCATATAAGGAAATCTCAGTAAAATACCACATACTTTTTAAAAATCAAGATTTGAATTGAATTATCTAGTTTAAACCCAGTTCCAGTAAAAATCATTTAAAGACATTTTTCCAACAGTTTTTCAAACAAAGGCTCAATGCAAAGGTGAGCAAAAATGATGAAATCATAAACAGCCCTTCGGGCAAAACATCACTCATATACAACCCCCTCGGGCAAACATCACAGTCACTCGTGCCACTCGGGCATACCTCACAATCACTCTTGCAACTCGGGCATACCTCACAATCACTCATGCCTCCTAGTCACTCAACACTCGGCACTCGACACTCGCACTCAGTAGGTACCGTCGCTCACTGGGGGTGTGTACAGACTCCAGAGGGGCTCCTTCAGCCCAAGTGCTATAATGTGCACGGACAACTCACGTGCGATAATAATAAAGTATGTTGCATGCGGGCAGCCCCGATCCACATGCATCCTCACAAATCAGGCCCTCGGCCTCACTCAGTCATAAAGTATGCTGCAGGCGGGCAGCCCCGATCCACACTCATCCTCACAAATCAAGCCACTCGGGCATTTCAGTAAAACAGGGCATTCGGCCCAAAACATTTATATACATTAAAATAGAGTCATAAAACTGAGTTATGAGGTAAATAAGTATAAACATGACTGAGTATAGATTTTCAATCAAAACCAGTGAGAGGATGATAAGAAACAACCCCTAAGGGTCCAAACAGCATTGGCGCAAGGCCCAAACATGGCATTCAGCCCAATTTACAGAAATTCTTTCTAAAACATATAAGTATCAAATGGTTTCAACAAAGTATGCAACTTTACAATTGCTATGAGACGGACCAAGTCACAAATCCCCAACAGTGCACGCTCACATGCCCGTCACCTAGCATGTGCGTCACTTCAAAATAGTAGAATGATACGAAATCCAGGGTTTCATACCCTCAGGACTAGATTTACAATCGTTACTTACCTCAAACCGGTCAAATCTCTACCCCGCAATGCTCTTGCCTCTGGACTCGGCCTCCAAATGCTTCAAATCTATTCACAATCAGTATAATACCATCAATATACGCTAATGGAATGAATTCCACAAGAAAAGCTTCAAAATTAGACCAAAACCCGAAATTGGCTCAAATATCGACATCTCGGAACTCGACAAAAGTTTAAAAAAATCCGAAAGCCCATTCAACCACGAGTCTACCCATACCAATTTTACCAAAATCCGACCTCAACTCGACCCTCAAATCTACAAATCTTATTTCCAAATTTCTAAGTTCCAATCTCTAATTTACACCTCAAAATCATGTAATCTAGTCGGATTATTCGATGATAATTCAATATTATGGAGTAGAAATGATCACAAGGGACTTACCTCAAGTTTTTCTTGAAAATATATCAAAAATTGCCTCTCCTCAAGCTCCAATTTGTCAAAAATGACAAATGGGACGATGTCCCTGTTTTTATAATTCTGCCCAGACATCCTCGGTTCTGCCTCGATCTTGGCCTTCGATCGAGGTCCTCGATCTTGGTCCTCGGTCCTGGCCCTCGATCCTGGTTCTTGATCCTGGCCCTCGATTATGTCTTCGATCGTGGCCCTCGACTCTGGGCTCGATCATGGCTTCGATCATGGCCCTCGACCCTGAGCTCGATCATGGCTTCGATCGTGGCCCTCGACTCTGGGCTTGATCATGGCTTCGATCGTGGCCCTCGACCCTGAGGTCGATCATACCTTCGATCGTGGCCCTTGACCCTGAGCTCGATCTGGGCTTACATCTGGGCTCAATTTCTGGGCAGAAGCAATTTCCAATAGAAGGAAATTGTAGCAGCTGTTCTAGTTCAAATTTTGATCCGTTAACCATCCGAAACTGACCCGAGGCCCTCGGGACCTCAACCAAATATACCAACAAGTCCTAAAATATCATACGAACTTAGTCGAATCCTCAAATCACCTCAAACAACGCTAAAACCATGAATTACACCCCAATTCAAGCCTAATGAACTTTGAAATTTCTAATTTCTACAAACAACTCTGGAACCTATCAAATCATGTCCGATTGACCTCAAATTTTGCACACAAGTCTTAAATGACATAACAGAGGTATTCCAATTTTCAGAATCGGATTTTGACTCCGATATCAAAAAGTCAACCCCCGGTCAAACTTCTCAAAAATAAAACTTTCGGCATTTCAAGCCTAATTCCTCTATGGACTTCCAAAAAAAATATTCCGGACATGCACCTAAGCCCAAAATTACCATACGGAGCTATTGAAATTATCAAAATTCAAATCCGAGGTCGTTTACATATAGGTCCATATCCGGTCCACTTTTCTAACTCAATTTTTCAATTATGAGACTAAGTGTCTCATTTTACTCCGAGTACCTTTCGGACTCGAACCCACTAACTCGATATAATATAATATAGTTAAATAACATAAAAAGAAGTAGAAATGAAGAAAAGGGGGTTATAACTCTCGAAACGACCGACCGGGTCGTTATAGTCCTTAACCTTGAGAAAACAAAAAATAATGAATTAATAATGAAAAATTGTTTCTAGCAAGCTAAAATTCAGAGGTCATAAAGGTGTTCCAATAAATCATTCTCTACAAAATAATTATTTTTTCAATTGGACAACTATTCTAGGTTTGATTTGCTTCTGTTTCCATAGAAAAATTGCAAGCTAAGATATGTCAAATTAGAAATTGGAATAGCTATGTATATATTGCACAAAGGAGTAAAAAATATGTTTAAAATATCTATCTTATATAGTTTACGTTTTAGATGAAGATTTTTCACCAAAATATGGATAAGCCTCGTCTGCGTACTCTCATCATCCAAAATATAATATTTTCTTCAAACAACACCTTCACCTAGACAAAAGAATTCACAATACTATTAATAAGGTGTCATGAGAGGCCAAACGATAAGGTGACAGAAATTGAGGAAGATAAAGATTTTTAAATCAAGAAAATAAAATATGTTAAGAAGTGAAAAATGTTAGAATCGGAAAGCCAAAAGATCAAAGAATATCAAACGAATGGCCAACTCCCCTTATCTTGTTTGGCTTATATATATACAAAGATTAAAGAATACATTAGAGTGAGAGAAGAGAGTAATTAGAGTAATTAAGGTAGGGATTGAGAAAGTGACTATTGGAATGTCTAGTAACGTAATAGCACTAATATTTAGTGCACCTTAATAGACATTAATCATAGGAATGAAGGAAGGAGAAGCAAACCAAAATATTTAGAGTTATTGGGGAATAAACCAAAAAAAAGAGAAAATAGATAAATAGGATCTTAGGCCAAAGAGAGGTACCAACTCATTTCCTATTTTTCCAACTTTATATATATATATATATATATATATATATATATATATATGATAATTGTATATATAGACGTAAAAAAGTTACAAAAAAGGAAAGTAATGATATTAATGATCCAAAATTTATGGAAGATAGAGATTTATTTTTAGCCAAAGTTGGAAGAGTGCTTTTCCCAAATGTATTCCTTAATTAACTACGGTTAAGATGCTTGCAAAGTTATTTTAATCTAGAACTTTAAAACTTTAAATATGTTATAAGAAATATCAAATTACGGTGGATGTCTACTCTTCCTCCATGATCTTCATCTCAAATGCTTAATGACATATTCAATGACATATTTTCTATGTTTAATGACATATTCAATGACATATTTTCTGCACTTTTTATGTCTATATAAAGGTCTTGTAATAGATAGAAAATACACACAATTGAAAAAGAAATAAGAATCTCTTCTCTCTTTCTCTATATATCTCTTAGCTTGTTTTTCTTTATTCCATATTATTACTTTGAGTTATATTTTATAACACGTTATCAACACGAAATTCTAGCCAACTGAGTTGTTATGCTGCGGCCAGTGCCGGTAGCATCATTTAATATTAATAATATGGTAAGAACGATGACGGTATAAGTAAAACGCCAGCATATATTCGGCCATCACGGTTAGCTTTTTCTAATTAGTTTTCAAGTTTCTTTACACTTTGCTATTTATGTTTCCATACATGAACAAACTTACTTTATGGAAAAAATTTTCTTGAAAGTTCATCAAATCATGTAAGGATTTTTGGTGTAAAGAACGATAAATATTTTGTCTATAAAAAGTATTATGTTCCTATGTGTTAATATTAAGAAATACGAAGTGAAGACTTTTGAGAGAGCACATATTTTTCCTTTCTATTTTATCACATATCTCTTCCATCTTAAAGTGGGATAATTATCACAAAGGACACGTAGATTTTAATTGATTATGTGTTTTTCTATATTTGCTTGATACTTTTTATTTGATTGAGTTCAGTTAATGAAAGTTCGCATATGCAAATTAAATTCAATCGCTACCAATAGTGAAAATCTGTCCCATAAGTCTAAAATAAGACATGATGTTACCGTGGAGGTATAAATGGATGTGGACGTGGCAATAGACGAAATTATAATCGTCATCATTATGATAATGAGAACAATAATGACTCAAATAATCATTCACTTTGTGAAAATGATGTTTGCCATTGATATGGCATGAGATTTTATAAAGCACGCATGGATTATTACATTCCATTCCTGAAGTGAATGTGAAAGCAATGTGATAATCATTATGAATACATATTCATTCTTAGAAGAATATGAACGTGCTAGTGGTATTAAATATACAACACTCACCTCGAGAAGGGGGTTTGAGATGAAATAAAAAAATAATATCATTATTATGGCATGAATGGTCATTGGTCACGTACCTATTGTACGCCAAAATATTTTGGCAATGTGACTATTAAAGGACAACAATAATGCAAGAAATAGATCTTGCATCTAATTGTGACCATGACCATAATGATATAACTTTCTCTTTAAAAGAGATATTCACCATATAGATATTGATGAATATATGGTAGTACAAAATTAATTTAAGGCTCTGGAAGAGCTACTATAACTCTGCCTAAGGGAACAATACTTATCATAGAGAATGCAATGTTCTCCTCCAAGTCCAAGAGGAACTTGTTGAGTTTTAAAGATATCTGCCGAAATGTATTTCATATTGAGGCAATAGATGAGAATAATCTCGAATATCTCATTGTTACCAAGAATGTCTCTAGCCAGAAAAGGGTTATTGAGAAGTTCCCATCTTTATCTTGTGGCATGTATTGGACAAGAATTAGTGCAATTGAGGCACATTCTATCGTAAACCAAAAGGTTACTAATTCCAATACTTTTGTACTTTGGCATGATCGATTGGGACATCCCGGATCAATTATGATGAGACGAATTATAGAGAACTCAAATGGGCATTATTTAAAGAATTTAAAGATTCTTTTAAATAATAAATTTTCTTGCATTTCTTGTTATCAAGGCAAGTTGATTATTAGACCATCACCAAGTCCCTTGCGTTTTTGGAACATATATAAAGGGATATTTATGGACCTATTCACCCACCTAGTGGGTCGTTTAGATATTTTATGGTCTTAATAGATATATCTTCTAGATGGTCTCATACATGCCTATTATCATCTCGCAACCTGGCATTTATAAAATTAATGGCATAAATAATTCGATTACGGGCACAATTTTCCGATAATCCAATTAAGTTTATTAGACTTGATAATGCCACTGAGTTTTCATCCCAAGCATTTAATGATTATTGCTTATCAATTGGGATAAAAGTGAAATATTTTGTAGCTTATGTTCACACTAAAAATGGCCTTGCAGAATATTTAATTAAACGTCTGCAATTGATAGCAAGACTATTACTCGTGAAAACCAAGTTACCCACATCAATTTGGGTCATGCCATTTTGTATGCAGCAATGCTAATTCGTCTCAAACCGAAATATTATCATAAATATTCCCCGTTGTAATTAGTTTTGGGTCATGAACCTAATATATCCCATCTAAGAATTTTTGGATGCGCTGTATATGTGCCTGTAGCACCGCCATATCGCACCAAGATGGGTCCGCAAAGAAGGTTAGGAATATATGTTGGGTTTGAATCGCCCTCCATTATTCGCTACCTTGAAACATTAACGGGAGATTTGTTCATTGCTCGATTTGCAGATTGTCTATTCGATGAGGCATTTTTCCCAAAATTAGGAGGAGAAATTAGTGAAACCAAATGTGAAATTTTGTGAAAAAATAGATTATTATCTCATCTTGATCCACGTGCCTCTATTTATAAAAAAGAGGTGCAAAAGATTATCCGTTTGCAGAAAATAATAAATCAAATGCCAGATGCATTTACGGATCTGAAAAGGATAACGAAATCACATATCCCTGCAGATAATGTTCCAATCCATATTGATGTCCCTGTTAGACAATCTTCTAGTGTCATAGCTAATGAATCAAAAACATGCCTAAAGTGTAGCAGACCATTGGGTTCTAAGGATCGAAATCCTAGAAAAAGGAAAATAAATGATCAAGATGACACTACGAAAGAGTCTGATAAAGAAACCCATGATTTAACCAATCCTGAGATTCATGAGGATATCGATGAGCCTGAGACTCAAGAAAATAAGGAACTATCAATAAATCCAATCGATATTGAGACAAATTTGAATCGATTAAATATAGTGGTGGATTACGTCTTTGCATACAATGTTGCATCTAGCATTATGCAAGATAATGAGGATCTTGAACCTCAATCTGTTGGAGAATGTCGACAAAGACGTGATTGGCCAAAATGACAAGAAGCAATCCAATCTGAGTTGGATTCACTTGCGAAACGTAAATTTTTTTGGCCTGTAGTCCAAACACCTAATAGTATTAAGCCTGTTGGCTATAAATGGGTCTTTGTACGTAAAATGAATCAGAAAAATTAGGTACAAAGATATAAGGCATGCCTTGTTGCACAAGAATTTTCACAAAGGCCTGGCATCGATTATGAAGAGACGTATTCTCCTATTATGGATGCTATAACGTTCCGTTATCTCATTAGTTTTGCTGTCCATAAAAAGCTTGACATGCATTTAAAGGATGTGGTTACAACCTACCTTTACGGCTCACTTGATAATGAGATATACATGAAAATTTCTGAGGGATTTAAAATACCTGACGCACATAATTCAAAGTCCGGGAAAATGTTTTCAATCAAATTGCAAAAATCTTTGTATAGTCTAAAGCAATCAGGAAGAATGTGTTATAACCGCCTTAGTAAATATTTATTAAAGCAGGGTTATATAAATGATGCCATTTGTCCATGTGTTTTTACAAAGAAAACAACATTGGAGTTTGTTGTGCTTACCGTATATGTTGATGACATAAACCTTATTGGAACTCCTACAGAACTCCAAAAGGCATTTGATTATTTAAAGAAGGAATTCGAGATGAAAGATCTCGGAAAGACAAAATTATATCTTGGTTTGCAAATTGAACATTTGGCAAACAGGATTTTAGTTAATCAGTCTGCCTACATAGAAAAGGTATTAAAACGGTTTTATATGGATGAAGCACATCCATTAAGTACTCTGATGGTTGTTTGATCACTTGATGTGAATAAGGACCTGTTCCAACCTCAAGAAAAGAATGAAGAGCTTTTTGATCCTGAAGTACCATATCTTAGTGCAATTGGTGCACTAATGTATCTTGCTAACACTACAAGGCCTGACATAACTTTTTCAGTTAATGTCTTAGCAAGATATAGCTCTGCTCCTATAAAGAGACATTGGAATGAAATCAAACACATATTGCGGTATCTTAAAGGGACTACCGATATGGGCTTATTTTATGACAATGATTGCAATTCCGGTCTTGTTGGTTATGCCGATGCTGGGTATTTATTTGACCCACACAAGGCTCGATCTCAAACAGGCTATGTGTTTACATGTGGAGGCACTTCCATATCTTGGCGATCGGCTAAGCAATCAATCATGGCTACTTCTTCTATTCATGCTGAGATAATTGCTATTCATGAAGCAAGTCGAGAATGTGTTTGGTTGAGTTCTATAATACATCTTATTCGAGACAAATGTGATTTGAAGTGTGATAAATTACCCACAATTTTGAATGAAGACAATGCAGCATGCATAGCCCAATTGAAGGGAGGATTCATAAAAGAAGATAGGACAAAGCACATTTCACCAAAGTTATTTTTTACGCATGATCTTCAAAAGAATGGTGATATCAATGTGCAACAGATTCGTTCAAGTGATAATATGGTTGATTTGTTCACCAAATCTCTACCGACGTCAACCTTCAAGAAACTAGTGTACAAAATTGGGATGCAAAGGCTCAAGGATGTGAACTGATGCTCTCATCAGGGGGAGTTAATATGCGTTGTACTCTTTTTCCCTTACAAGGTTTTGTCCTACTGGATTTTCCTTACAAGGTTTTTAACAAGACAACCGAAAAGCGTATTTCTAAACATGTGTACTCTTTTTCCTTCACTAGGAATTTTTTTTCTAATAAGGTTTTAACGAGGCACATTATCTATGGACATCCAAGGGGGATTGTTATAAGAAATATCAAATTATGGTGGATATCTACTCTTCCTCCATGATCTTCATCTCAAATGTTTAATGACATATTCAATGACATATTTTCTATGTTTAATGACATATTCAATGACATATTTTCTTCACTTTTCATGCCTATATAAAGACCTTGTAATAGATAGAAAAGACACACAATTGAAGAAGAAACAAGAATCCCTTCTCTCTTTCTTTATACATCTCTTAGCTTATTTTTCCTTGTTCCATATTGTTACTTTGAGTTATATTTTATAATAAAATAGGACAAGTATCACTCATATTTCAGGAAATGGAGAAAAGATGTAACGGAGAAGAGCCAAATCCAGAATAAAATCTAGACGGTTGGAATTTAATGTGGACAGGTGTTGTACGTTTAAGCCTATATTAGAAGTGAAGAGGGTCATTTCATTGCTAAAGAATTATTCACAAGTTTGTCAAATTTCAAATCTTGGTGATTCGACCGGTCAAAACAATTTCGTCAAATCTAATACGTCTCTTATCTTAAGCATACATAAATCCTCATAACTACAATAGATAATCAATTCATAGTCATTTCTAATATGAGGATGTACTTTTTCAAATCTTCAAGTATCCGGTTCTCCATATATTCCTAAGACAATTGAAGCTGAAACAAAATATTAGAAATTTGAGGAAGAGGAGCACTCTTAAAGACTTAATCAATCATTTTTCTTATATAATTGGACACATAAAGGACACATAAACTCCACCTATTTTTCTTATCACTAGTTAAGTTGTCCGCGCTTCGCGCGATCAGAAGTAAATGTACCATATGATCTTGTTATAAATTTAGCGGAGAGAAATATAATTTTTATGCATTAATATACACAATATAAATATCCTCTCTTTAGCTCCAACACTCATAATATCACCAATTTCAAAATTTATTCACGCACTTTACTAACTCCGAAATAGGAGACGTTCAAAGTTAAAAATTATTTAACAAAATAAACTTTAAAAAAGAATTATAACTACTCCATTTGCTTAAAACCATTAAAATAGAGTTTATCGTTGTCTAAGTAGTCGTCTAACTTACAGCTCATTGAAAAGGCTAAAAGCATGTTGGAAGACTTAAGACATGTCGTGAATCGATTGACGAAAGTTAACCTCAATTTCTTCGATATGAGAGCTCCAAAAGGCATGGCAATAATAATACATCCATTTTTAAGCTTCATTGTTTCTTTCAAACTCTATTGCCCCCTCCACATCTTTCATGGCAATATATTAATACTCATAAACACTCATCACTCTCTTTTTTTTATTTATTGTTGTCGTAATTCTTTGTCATTTTTACTAAACGTAAATTTTTAAATGAACCAGGAGCATATAATTCAACAAATATAAGAGCTGTCTTACACGATGGGTTAAATCTTTTATAGAATACGCAATTGTTCGAAATGAAACAAACTCATATATAGTGACAAATACGATATTGCTTCGGAGAAAAAAAAAGTGGACAAAAAATACTATTCCAAATCTCAAATAAAAAAAATATTCAAAACTTATGAATCTTTCTACACCTCCCTAATCACCTAATATAGCAGATACTTTTTCCATAGAAGGAACGTATTCTACCATGTATTGTCATAATTATAAAATGCAATTTACACCAAAGGGCTAATAAACTAAGACACTTGATCATCAATGAGTGTATAACGTTATACTTTTCCACAAAAAATAATCTACTTTCTTTCATTCCATAAAACTCTTGCGATGCAGACTTGGCAGGCTTCCAAATTCTCTTCAGTTCCTTCGTAAACTTGCATCACTCGTAACAGAAAAAAAGGTCGTTGGAGAGTTGGGCATCACCAAAGTCGATCTGAAAATCTATGTAACAGTTCTCACAACTACTTGCAATTACAAGGGAGAAAAAGATTGCATGTAATTACCTTACATGTCTATTCCACAAATGTAAGAACCTGATGCACAATACAGTGCTCCTTTTCTAAAGATTCATGTGAGCATTATCTATATACAATTGGAAGCATGGAAAATGCTGAAAAAAGGAAAAGGAAAAGGAAAGCAAAAATAAATACGGCAAAGGGCCAAATATACCCATGTACTGTAACGACCCGACCGGTCGTTTTGAGCTCTAGCGCGTCGTTCAGCAGTTTGAGGCCATGAGCAACTTCACTTCAGGTATTATGACTGGTACGCGTGGTCGGAATTGAAATTTCGAAAGTTCAAAGCTGATTTGAAAAGAAAATTCTCATTTCGGAAGCTTTAAGTCGGAAGAATTTACTAAGGTTGGATTTTTGAGTAAACGATCTCAGAATCGGGATTTGAAGGTTCCAACAGGTTCGTATGATGAATTCAGACTTGGGCGTATGTCCGAATCGGTTTTTGGATGACCCGGAAGCTTTTCGACGCCTATTATGGAAGTTGGCATTTTGGAAGAATTTCATAAGTTTGAATTGGGGTGCGATTCATAATTTTGATGTTGTTTGATGTGATTTGAAGGCTCGAGCAAGTTCGTAATGTGTTATGGGACTGGTTGGTATGATTGGTTGGGGTCCCGAGGGTCTCGGGTAGATTTCGGATGGTTAACGGATTGGAATTTGAACTTGGTTAATGGCTGAAGCATCAGATCTGCTGGTGTCTGGTTTCCTTCTACGCGTTCGCGAAGGTATTCCCGCGTTCGCGTAGAGGAAGTTGAGGGCTGCTGGAATTTACCCATCGCGTTCGCGAAGGAGGCACCGCGTTCGCAAAGGGTTACTGGCGAGGCAAGTGTGGTTGTTCTTCGCGTTCGCATAAAATGGATCGTGTTCGCGATGGTTTGGCCCGGTGTGCTTCACGTTCGCGGGAGGAACCTCGCGTTCGCGTAAGAGAAATTTTGGGGCAGTGGCTTGTGTGCTTCGCGAACGCGAGGAAGATTCCGCGTTCGCGAATAAGAAGGGCAGCACCTGGGCAGATTGCTTTAAAATGGGGGTTGAGCTCATTTCACCTATTTTTTACACGGCTTGGGGCGATTTTTAGAGCTTTTGAAGAAGGGATTTCATCATCAAGCATGAGGTAAGTGATTTCTACTAGTTGTGAGTTACATACATGGTTTATATATGGATTTAGATATGGAAATTTGTAGGAATTTTGGGATTTGGAAGAAAACCTAGAAATTCATATTTTTGGATTTCGACCACGAATTTGGGCATGGAATTGAGAATAAGTTATATATTTGAGTTCGTAGTGCTATGAGTAGTGTTTGTCTTCAAACAATTTTGAAATCCGGGAACGTGGGCCCGAGGGTGATTTTATCGACTTTTCAAGCGGAGTTGGGAATTGTGGCAAATAGGATTATAATGAGTATTTGAGTATGTATTAATGGGTTTGCATAATTATTGACTAGTTTTGGAGTGTTGGGAATCAATTTGAGTCGTCGGAAGGGCTTGGGAGCCAGTTATAGAATTTCGGAGTGAGGTAAGTCTCCTTTCTAACCTTGTAAGAGGGAATTAACCCCACAAGTAAATTAAATAAATGTTTGTACCTAATTGTGGGGGGTTACGTACGTACGAGATGATAAGAGTCCGTACGTAGCTACTATTATGCTATTGTCCGGGTAGTTTAGGACCCGTATCATACTATACTTGGAATGTTTGTGCCCTTATTTGCTAATATAATCACTTAGTCATGATAGAAATTGATAAAAGAATTATATAAGGTTAAATTCACTTACTTGAAGGTTTGTATGAGATACTTGACTGTAAATGAGAAACTTGTGTTTTCTTGAAAAATAATTATTATTTGTGGATCGGGGCGAGCGCCTCGGTAGTAAATAGATGCATCTATGGTTCACGCCATTCGACCCTCTGGCAGTACACGGTTTAAATATTTGCTGGATCGGGCAGTACGACCTCGGCATGATTTGCGCATGCTTGTATTGCTGCCTTGAAATTTATAGATAATGATATTGCCTCCTCGTCCTGAGTTAAATTGTTAAATAATGGGAGATAAATTTGGAGATTTCTTAATTATGAAAGAACTGCTTACTTACTTCAAAATATTGAGCTTGCAACCGTTCATATAATACATACTTAATTATATCATTGATATCCCATTTATAGCCCATAGTAAGTATCGAAGTCGACCCCTCGTCACTACTTCTTCGGGTTTAAGCGGGATACTTACTGGGTACGCGTTGATTTACGTACTCATACTACACTTGCTACACATTTTTGTGCAGGTACACATATGTTTAGCGGCCTTGTGGGCGCAAAGGCGCGGTTATGGCGGGGACTCAGGTGAGCTGCATTCTATACAACGCTCCGCAGCCAACAGAGTCTCCTTCAGAGTATTTGTATTTTCTTTTCTGTCCAAATTTGTATTCCGGACAGTTATTGTATATTATTTTTTTCCCTAGTATATGCTCATGCACTTATGACACCGGATTTTGGGATAATTATAGGATTATTCAGTATGGAAATTTGCGAAAAACATTATTATTTACTCTATGAAGTTCATCATTTATTATTTAATTGAAGAAAATTTACGATTTCAAAAATATTAAAATTAGGATTTAATTAACTATTTAGTGTTGGCTTGCCTAAAAGTGGAGTCCGGCGCCATCATGACCTTTATGGATTTTGGGTCGTAATAATATGGTATCAGAGCTAGGTTCACTTAGGTCTCATGAGTTATGAGCGAGTCTAGTAGAGCCTTGTGGATCGGTACAGAGACGTTTGTACTTATCTTCAAGAGGTTACAGGGTTGTTAGGAGCACTTCCTTTCTTGATTCCTCATCGTGCGATTTGATTCCTTTGAGGCTTATGCCTTCATTTCCTTCCTATTCAATCTTATGCGACGTGAAGCGCTGGTTATAAATCGAGAATTGAGGAATTGTAATGGTACTATAGATGTGGTGCGGGATGTTTCTCCCTGCGTAGTTGATTGGGCTATTGTCGTCACCTTGTGGAAGGATATTCTATCATTTCAGCTCAGTAGCTGTACTTCTGAGAGCTTTGAGGCTATGTACAGGTTGCTATGATGCTCATGAGTTGTTATCGCACAATATTGATGTGATGGTAGGATGCTTGCCTATGTCTCGGGGCAGTGAATGACTTGAAAGGAGGTTTACTCAGTGCATGATTCAGAGATTCAGTATTTTATTTCCGATGGAGGAAAGGTAATCGAACCAAGAATGTTCAGACTTGGGTTGATGGCATAGCGGGACTCGATATTTTTGAGCGTGGTGGAATCTTCACCTGTGATGTGCCGTCATCGTCCTTGATTGGTTATAATGTGTTAAGTTCGCCGGTGTTATGGTTTCCTTCAATTCGCCTTGGGGCATAGTATTATAAATGCTACCAAGAAAGCGGCTGTCAGAGATCGGAGTGTGCAGGGGTTCAGGATCGAATCGGCATTCCTAGTATTGAGGGCTCGAGAAAGATGATTTCCGGAAAGGTTTAAAGTTGGTAGCAATCTATCGGTTCAAGTGCTACAGAGGTAGATTTTGATTTAAGGCAACAACTGGGCAGCTAAGGATGAGGAAATACATGTGGGAGGTGTCTTGCGATGGTTAAATTTCTAGAAGGCCGGGTGTAAGAAGCAGGAGTCGGGTAGTTACTTAAAGAAGTGAGTTTGACCAAAGTGGGAGAGTGGCGGAGTAGCATGTAGGTTTTCTGATAGGATAGCTAAGCGTCTTGAGGAAAGTTTAGAGTGATTTGGGAATTATGGTGGACAGTGATTTGGGTCTACGGACTTAATTTTGAAATATTGGCTATTATACGGCGGGAGATTGGATACAACAGAAAGGAATTGCCTGATATGAAGAAGGTTACAACATGACTTTGAATTGGAATGTATTGTCGCACTTTTAGTTGATGTCCATGAGGAATGAACGGACTTGTACAGCTGGTAAATGAGCACGGGCTCACGATGGGTTACTGATTAGGTAGTAAGTATACCCAGTGCAGCGATGTTAGAAGATGTCGGCGTGTAATATCCACATGTGGGTTATCTCCTGTGAGCAGGTTAGCGGTCGTGTGGTGTTGACGAAGCTTCTACGAAGCATGCTACTGGCTACCTGGTAAGAGATTGAATATGTAAATGTGGCTAGTAATTCGAAGTGTTCATGAAAGGTTTAACAGAAAGATTTCGAGAAATTTGGCGAGTTGCGTGTGCAGGATCATGTCACCGATGAAGAAAGAATCTAGGTGGGTTCCAGGTTTATGCAATGGTAGCTTTTAGCAAAGTGGGAGAGCCCCACCGTCTACGATTGGATTGCATGGTCGGCTAATAGTGAGATTTCTGGTTATCGGCATATTGGTGGGATATTATGACTAAGGAAGAGGGTGAATTTGAGGGATATGTGCTATAATTGGCCTTATCGATTCATGTTCAGGCTTTGGGAAGACTCAAAGTTTATGTTTCGTGTAGATGTGATGTACAAGGAAAGCGATTCAGTCGGGTGCTTATTGAGAGAGTATTCATGTGCTAGCAAAGCCTTGGAGTTGATTATATTCGGGACCAGGTCAGAATGGGTGACTCTCAACAACGGTCCTAGTGGATTCAAAAGTTAAAGTGCGGTGCCTAAGGATTTCGAGCTTATGGTATGGTTAAGTATCAAGCTTTTGCAGCAGATTATGAAAGGGGTTTGTAGTGTTCTACGTTATCTTTGGGTTGCAGTGTAGCATTGGAGGAATGGAAGAAAATAACTTCGGATTCATAGAGGGATTTTTTCAGAATAGGTATACCAGTCGAAGATGCGAACATGCGCACAAAGAGGGTGTGATATGGCTCGTGGGATTTAAGACAATGTGGCCTTGTGAAATATGATCACTCAGGATGAGTGCGGATTGAGTTCGCTATATTGATAAATTAGCTATTGTTATTTCTAAGGAAGATCTAGAGTAAATTAGGAGAAGTCGGGTTTGGTTAACCATGGTTGAATTGGCATGATGGTGGAAGTGATCAGTTCCTCCAGCGTGATTAGATTATGCATGTGATTTGTGGCAGAACGTGCGAGGCTTAACGACCGACGTAATTGATTGTATTTGGATGCATTCGAGTATTATTATCTGTTATGTGTAGGCGGATCCCGGAAGGGTTATGGTGGTTTAGACCACTACTTGAGGATTTGTGTGTTCTACGGTTATGAGAATTCAGTCATGTGTTGCAATGATTCTCCTGAAACGAGTAAAGTGAAAGGTTCCACAAAGTGAAGTATGTATCCTATTAGTGGTTTGGGAGCTATGATGCAATTCTTGGGTCCTCGCGTATTGGTAAGATAGGCGCAGTGAGCGGCATGAAATTTGAAAGATTAGGGATTGAGGTTGCAGTTCGGTAATGACAAGGATGTCACGAGCTCGAATGAGCAGGGAAAGGAATTTAGATGTTTAGAATAAGCTGGTATTGTCTCCAGCGTCACCTGAGATCGGCGTCCTCTGTAAAAGGCTTTGCGTACTGATTGCGGATTCTTGAGATGCTTTATAACATTAGTGTGACCGGTGGTATGGATGTGCAGACTTGTTACCTGGTACGGAAGGTCGTGGGAGTATGTCCCACGGAAAGATTGTGTAAGAGTGGCATGTTGTCACTTGATTGAGTGAAGCTTGAAACCAAGCATGGAGATTGTGGTAATATTGCTGATTCGAGAATTTATGCCTGGAGGGCGCTCGGTTCACTTGGTTGTGGACTGTGGAAGTTTGTTCCGGTTATGTTGGTTGTTCTTGTGTGTTATGGGAAGAAAGGGTTATTATGGATCCTTGAAAGGTTATTAGCCTTGTACGGTGCGATCAGAATCGGCTTGAGGTATGTGGATGGATTTAAATATGAATATGGGCTCTATATCAGGCAAGATGTGTTCATTTCAGCATAGCGCTCCTTATGGAGGAGTATTCGGACGTTGGATGTCATTTCATCATCGGCTATTTCATGTAATACTATATTGTGCTGTGTGAGTTGTGTAACGGCTTGGTGAATTTCTTATGTGTTGAGGTTCCGCATAGCGATGGTGTTATGTAAGCAGGATGGCTCTCGAGATTCAAATCATATATCGCACCTTAGTTGTGCTTGAGTTTTGTAGCGTATGGTGCTATCTGTCTCCCTAGGGATGGTATTATGCACTTAGCGTGCTTGTTTCCGATATTAGGATATTTTGTAGTAATGAGCATTCTAGCCCGGTAAGTATTTCCTTATAGATTCGTTTTGTGCGGATCGGGTGGCACGCCGCCACGGGTATGTTATTTTGATCGGGTTGCACGCCGCAACAGTGGGATGTTGATTATAGTCCCCTATATCTAGTTTCGTGTGTTTTGTTTTTCATTTTCTGGGGAAGGTTCATAACACCTTTTCGGTTATCTAATTAGTTGTGTAGGTTGAGTAGTCCCTTCCAGAAATTTGTTTTCCTTATGTATCACGTTCGAGTTTGTAGCTTATTGGCACATTGCGGCATCATATGAGACTTTTGGTCATGTCTGGGGTGGCTTGTTGCCTGAGCAACTTATACTAGGTGAGACGAGATTTTTGTATCTGGGATTAGTGCGATTGGATTATATGAAGTATATTAAAGAGAAAATACCATTATTTGGTTCATAATGGGGTGATGATTCTAGTCAAAGGGAGAGATTGAATGATTTGTTGACTCTGCAGTTGGTTATGAATTTCTACACATCTCTTCCACCGTGGTGGTATTTCAAGAGTTGAAACAAGACTTATATATGTCATGAGGTGTATTGTGAGCATCAGATTCGTGAGATTTAGGCTATTATGATCAGAGAATGTTATTATGGTCATGTGAATGTTGCGGTGCATGGTGTGAATTCAGCAAAGGTATGCAGTCATGTTCTGGTACATCGTGTGGTGATTGATACAGTGTTCATATATGGGAAGTCGGCCTGGCAGAGAATTCCGGATGTTGGAACTGGGATCTAAGGCTTATTTGCCTAAATAAAAGAGAATATCTTCAGATTTGATCGAGCTAATGTGCTCAACTGAGTTGTGGCAGCACAGGTAAGTGCAGGAGGTATTAAACAGTGATTTCGGACAACCCCAACGCAGTTCTTAGCACGTTCAAGGACGAACGTATGTTTAAGTGGGAGAGAATGTAACGACCCGGCCGGTCGTTTTGAGCTCTAGCGCATCGTTATGTAGTTTGAGGCCATGAGCAACTTCACTTCAGGTATTATGACTGGTACGTGTGGTCGAAATTGAAATTTCGAAAGTTCAGAGCTGATTTGAAAAGAAAATTCTCATTTCGGAAGCTTTAAGTTGGAAGAATTGACTAAGGTTGGATTTTTCAGTAAACGATCTCGGAATCGGGATTTGAAGGTTCTAACAGGTTCGTATGATGAATTCGGACTTGGGCGTATGTCCGGATCGGGTTTTGGATGACCCGGGAGCGTTTCGGCCCTATTGTGGAAGTTGGCATTTTGGAGAAATTTCATAAGTTTGAATTGGGGTGCGATTCATAATTTTGATGTTGTTTGATGTGATTTGAAGGCTCGAGCAAGTTCGTAATGTGTTATGGGACCGGTTGGTATGATTGGTTGGGGTCCCGTGGGCCTCAGGTGGATTTCGGATGGTTAATAGATTGGAATTTGGACTTGGTTAATGGCTGAAGCATCAGATCTGGTGGTGTCTGGTTTCCTTCTACGAGTTCGCGAAGGTATTCCCATGTTCGCGTAGAGAAAGTTGAGGGCTGCTGGAATTTACCCTTCGCGTTCGCGAAGGAGGCACTGCGTTCGCGAAGGGTAACTGGTGAGGCAAGTGTGGTTGTTCTTCGCGTTCGCGTAAAATGGATCGTGTTCGCGATGGTTTGGCCCGGTGTGCTTCGCGTTCGCTGGAGGAACCTCGCGTTCGCGTAAGAGAAATTTTAGGGCAGTGGCTTGTGTGCTTCGCGAACGCGAGAAAGGTTCCGCGTTCGCGAAGAAGAAAGGCAGCACCTGGGCAGATTACTTTAAAACGGGGGTTGAGCTCATTTCATCCATTTTTCACACGGCTTGGGCGATATTTAGAGCTTTTGAAGAGGGGATTTCATCATTATGCATGAGGTAAGTGATTTCTACTAGTTGTGAGTTACACACATGGTTTATGTATGGAAATTTGTAGGGATTTTGGGATTTGGAAGAAAACCTAGAAATTCATATTTTTCGATTTCGACCACGAATTTGGACATGCAATTGAGAATAAGTTATATATTTGAGTTCGTAGTGCTATGGGTAGTGTTTTTCTTCAAAAAATTTCGGAATCCGGGCACGTGGGCCCGAGGGTGATTTTATCGACTTTTCAAGCGGAGTTGGAAATTGTGGTAAATAGGATTATAATGAGTATTTGAGTATGTATTAATGGGTTTGCATAATTATTGACTAGTTTTGGAGCGTTGGACATCGGTTTGAGTTGTCGGAAGGGCTTGGGAGCCGGTTTTGGAATTTCGGAGCGAGGTAAGTCTCCTTTCTAACCTTGTAAGAGGGAATTAACCCCATAGGTGAATTAAATAAATGTTTGTACATAATTGTGGGTGGCTACGTACGTACGAGGTGATGAAAGTCCGTACGTAGCTATTATTATGCTATTGTCCGGGTAGTTTAGGACCCATATCATGCTATACTTGGAATGTTTGTGCCCTTACTTGCTAATATAATCACTTAGTCATGATAGAAATTGATAAAAGAATTGTATAAGATTAAATTCACTTACTTGAAGGTTTGTATGAGATATTTGAGTGTAAATGAGAAACTTGTATTTTCTTGAAAAATAATTGTTATTTGTGGATCGGGTCGAGCACCTCGGTAGTAAATAGAGGCATTTATGGTTCACGTCATTTGACCCTCTAGCAGTGCACAGTTTAAATATTTGTTGGATCGGGCCGTACTACCTCGGCATGATTTGCGCATGCTTGTATTACTGCCTTGAAATTTATAAATAATGATATTGCCTCCTCGGCCTGAGTTAAATTGTTAAATAATGGGAGATAAATTTGGAGATTTCTTAATTATGAAAGAACTACTTACTTACTTCAAAATATTGAGCTTGCAACCGTTCATATAATCCATACTTAATTATACCATTGATATCCCATTTATAGCCCATAGTAAGTGTCGAAATCGACCCCTTGTCACTACTTCTTCGGGGTTAGGCGGGATACTTACTGTATACGCGTTGATTTACGTACTCATATTACACTTGTTGTTCGTGGGCGCAGAAGCGCGATTATGGTGGGGACTCAAGGTGAGCTGCATTCTATACGACGCTCCGCAGCCAACAGAGTCTATTTCAGAGTATTTATATTTTTTTCTGTCCAAATTTGTATTCTGGGCAGTTATTGTATATTATTTTGTTCCTTATTATATGCTCATGCACTTGTGACACGGGGTTTGGGATGATTATGGGATTATTCGGTATTGAATTTTATCATTTATTATTTAATTGAAGGAAATTTACGATTTCAAAAATATTAAAATGAGGATTTAATTAACTATTTAGTGTTGGCTTGCCTGACAGTGGAGTCCGACGCCATCACGACCTTTATGGATTTTGGGTCGTGATATATACTTTCGAAAATGGTCTAAGAATACACCTCGTTATACTATTGGGTTATCTATACCCCTGCAGTCATACTTTAGGTTCAAATATACCCCTCATTTAAACGGAGGAACACGTATCATCGTCCTGTTGGCCAATTCTAAATATTTCATAATTAATTAAAAAGACCCATTACCCATACCCGAAAAGCAATTTTCTAAAGCAATTCGTTTTTTGTAAAAACTGGAAGAAACTTGAATTTTTTTTAACTAAAAACTGAAATAAACAAAAATATATTTTTTTCAAGTTTTTACAAAAAATCTGCTTTAAAAAAACTGAAAAATATTTTCTAAAAAAATATTTTTGTAAAAACTGAAAAGTAATTTTCTAAAGCAATATTTTTGTAAAAACTGGAAAAAAACTGAATATTATTTTTACTAAAAACTGAAAAAAAACGAAAATATTTTTTCCTAGTTTTTAGAAAAATATTGCTTTTAAAAAAACTGTAAAAATAATTTTTGAAGTAATTCTTTTTGTAAAAACTAAAAACAAAACTGAAAAGCAATTTTCTAAATTGCAATGTTTTTGTAAAAACTGAATAAACAAATATTTTCTTTTTTTTCAATTTTTAGTTAACAAAATTTTAGTTTTTTCCAGTTTTTAATTATTTTAGAAAATTACTTTTCAGTTTTGTTTTTCAGTTTTTAGAAAAACATTGTTTAAGAAAATATTTTTCAGTTTCTTTTTAAAGCCGTTTTTGTAAAAACTGGAAAAAAAATATTTTTGATTTTTTCAGTTTTTTGTAAAAACATTTTCAATATTTTCCAGTTTTTACAAAAAAAATTGCTTTAGAAAATTGCTTTTCGGGTGTGGGTAATGAGTCTTTTTAATTAATTAGGAGATATTTAGAATTGGCCAACAGGACGATAACACGTGTGCCTCCGTTTAAATGAGGGGTATATTTGAATCCAAAGTATGACTGCAGGGGTATAGATAACCCAATAGTATAACGAAAGGTATTCTTAGACCATTTTCAAAAGTACATAAATATATTAGGACCTTCGCCGAAATAAATACTTTATCAGCAAGGTTCATCGGCACAACATCACAAGGCAAAGAAGAGGTCAAAGATACTTAGACCACAATAAATGATTAATCTCTACCTAAAGTGGGCAATGCTCACACTCCCATATCGAGATGAAACAACATTAGTTCTATTCCAATGAAGTACCTCCAGTTCCATCTCTGTTATCTTCCATCAGCCTCTATCAAACTAACAACATGAGATTTTCCCTACAAATGACACCATAGAGTTTTGCTCACTAATCCTAAATTGTTATTTCTAAATGGTTGTTAAGTTAGGAAATTTTAAAATAATTGAATATGAATGAAGAAAGCCGAGAAACATAAAAAAAATTAAAATATCTCAGAAAAATGATTAAATTCTAAATAATAAGCAAATCAAAGAGTAATAATTTTAAGCCAAGTTAGAATCAAGAATATAGACAAAAAAAATTATAAACAAATTTTTCTAAGGCATTGTATCGATTTCTCTTACCTTCAATACCAAAATGAAAGATACCAAAGCCAAACAAATCTATGTACTGATTCGTAGGGGTGAGATCATATTAAATTCAATATAAAGTTGGTGTCTCATTGCTTCCATAATCGCATTATCAGGTTTGGAATTTGATGTGCTCTCTTACCCCATTTTGAATCTATTCAAATCTCTATAAAATGGAAATTACGGGAGTAACAAAAGATTATCTTTTTGGGTCCATTTTCTTAAAATATATAAAGCAAATAGCCTTTGAAGATTTTCCCCTTTTAATCACCAAACCCACTGTATTTCAGAAGTGTGTTTATTTGTCAAAGTACTATCCAAAGTATTTCTCAAGGTATTTTCTAATTTAGCTAATGAATTGTGAAGAGAAGATAATAAGTTGTCAACTTTTTGGTATTTATAGACTATAGTATAGGGCAATATTAACGTGTTGGTTATTTGGGTCATTGCACAAGTCAAATTTCTTCATTTTATATCTGTTTAAAATACTATATCGCTTTCATATAACCATTCATTTTGTATTTACAATTTGATTACAATCTTTGCAGGCATTTTTGAAAGATTATCTAAGAATTATTTTCAAATGATAAATTCAGCTGATTTTACTCTAAAATTGGTCAAATTAATTCTCAAAGAATCCAAAGGAAAAGATCAATGTAGGCTAATAGTTCACCGGACACAGCGTCAAGCATAGGCATTATCTCAAAAGTCCACATAACTGTATAATAGTTTTTATGTATATTCGATGGAAATTAATTGAATATCACAAAAAGAAAAATAAAACAACCAAAAGATGCAAACTTCAGTGCTACAAACTTAAAATCAGGAAGAAATCAAGAATACTAGATACACATATAGTTAAAATACTCACCAAATATTTGGTCGAACAAACAAATCTCAAATCCAAAAGAGGAGATATATCTTTGGCGAGTAAGAAGAACCAAGAATTCCGATACAGAAATAAATAAAAGGCCAACGAAACATGAGAGATAAGCAAATCACTTACCTCTGAGAAAGAAGCTGAGTGAGAAACGAAAGAAGAAAAAATAATCGAAGATGAAAAGAAGAGTTTTACCGCTTGCCCGTGGGAGGAAGAAGAGTAAAAAGAAATACATTATGAAATGATGAGATTAATGTTAGAAAGCTATTAGAGGAAGACAATAAAGCCCTAATTAAGAGGAGGAATTATTTAGAAGCAACGTTACAATTAAAACATGATGGTTCTAAAGGATTAGAAACTATTTTTTATTATTTAAAATAGGATGCAAAATAAGGTTAAAAGTCAAAAATTGGAGAAACAAAAATGTATATTCTGATTGATGAGATGTGCCACATCAACTTGTTAGGCCCCTATTTTATATATTTATATAGATTTTTTATAGCGTGGTTTATAGACACGTGGATTAAATTGATATGATAAAGTAAAATGTGAAAGTGCAAATAGAGTAAATAAGGATAATTGAAGAAGAAACCAGCTTAGACTTTAGAATGTTCCCACCGGGATTAAGAAGACAACCTTTATAAAAGCTTCAGAGTTTTGCTTCAGATTAAATTGTTCTTTGTCTTTCTTCCCATATTACAATAGAATGAAAGCCTCTATTTATACTAGAGCTATGGGGTGTATGGTCTACCAATTATATATGCCCCATTAATCACCGATATTAATGCTACAATCAAAGATATAAAAAAGGTTATAACGAATAATAAAGAGATAAAGCCTAATAAAGACTAATAAAAATCGGAGGAATCTTGGGGTCTTCTGTAACGTCTTTGTACCGGTCATATTTTGAATTGCTTCTTACCCGGTCACAGGTTTGTATCCGGCGTCACCATCTTATCCGGCCATAGGTTTGTATCCGGTATAAACATGGTTGAATCACTGCTGAATGACACGTGATGCTTCCTAATTCACCCATCTTCTGAGATCGGTTTTGTAATGATCCAACCGATTTTAACTTTTAGAACCCCGTTCCCTAAAATAAAACTTTCCGTATATGCTTTTAATGATTTATGACTTACGGGGATGGTTGGTTCGGGATTTGAAAGTGTTTGGGTTGAAACCAGAACACTTGGTTCCTTAAGTTGGCCTTAAAGTGCTAAGTTTGACTTCGGTCAACATTTTGAGAAAACGACCCCGGAATAGAATTTTGACAATTCCAACAGCTTCGTATGGTGATTTTGGACTTAGAAGCTTGTTCGAAATTTAGGCTTGAAATGGCTAAAATAGGAATTTAAGTTTAGAAGTTTGGCCGGGAAGTTGACTTTTTGATATTGGAATCGGAATCTAGTTCTAAAATTTTCATAGCTCCGTTATATCATTTATGACTTGTGTGCAAAATTTAAGATCAATCGGACTTGATTTGATAGGTTTCGGTACCGAATGAAGAAGTTGAAAATTTTAAGTTTCATGAAGCTTGAATTGGAGGATGATTCGTGGTTTTAGCGTTGTTTAATGTGATTTGAGGTTTTGACTAAGTTCGTATGATATTTTAGGACTTGCTGGTATAATTGGTCAAGGTCCCGAGGGGCTCGGGTGAGTTTCAGATAACTAACGGATCACTTTTGGCCTTTGGAACACCGCTGATAACCGCCGGTATTTTCTTCTGGTATCCTTATACGCAATCGCGTAAGTTGGTCTGCGATTGCGTAAAGTAATTTAGGCAGAGGTGGATTTGTTCTATGCGATCGCATGAATGGGGTTGCGATCGCGTAGGGTTAATTTGGGCAGATGGGAATTTGTTCACTGTGATCGCGTGGTCACGTCCGCGATCGCGTAGGATTGGCCAGTGTGTGTATCGCGATCGCGTGTCATTGTTTGCGATCGCGTAGGGAAAATTTGAGAGGAAGCTGGGCCACGCGTGAAGATGGATGCGATCGCATAGAGTCAGAACCTGGTGCATCGCGATCGCGTGGGACTTGATGCGATCGCGTATGGTTAATGTTTGGGCAGAAAAATTTGTACTACGCGATCGCGTGAGGAAGTTCGCGATCGCGTAGAAGAAATCACTAGGTAGAGAGTTTAAGTTCTGAAAATGGGACTTCGTCCCATTTTCGATTTTTTAACGATTTGGAGCTCGGATATAGGCGATTTTTGGGAGATTTTCAGAGAAAATAACGGGGTAAGTGTTCTTAACTCAATATTGGTTAAATTACCCGAATCCATCACTATTTTTATCATTTAACTGGTGAGTTGAGTTGGAAAAGTTTGAAAACCCTCTTTGATAGATTTGAGGATTTGAGGGCCGAATTGTAACCGGAATTTACTGATTTTGGTATGGGTAGACTCGTGGTTAAGTAGGTGTTCATATTTCGTAACTTTTGTCGGATTCCGAGATGTGGGTCCCACAGACGAATTTTTAATTAATTTTAGAATTTTTATTGAAAATATAGTATTTTCTTATAGAATTGATTCCTATATTTTTTAGTGATTGTATCAAAATTATTTTTGGCTAGATTCGAGCCAGACAGAATTGGATAATCGTGGAAAAGGCCTTCTAGTTGATTAAATTGGAGCAAGACGAGGTAAGTCTCTTGTCTAATCTTGTGAAGGGAAAATTACCTCATAGGTAATTAAAATTAAATAATTGTTGCTAATTATGGGGCCTACGTTCGTACGAGGTGACGAGAGTCCGTGCGTAGCTACTATTAATACTAAAGTCCGGGTAGTTTAGGACTCAAAGCATGAATTACTTGTGTAAATTGTATTCTTTATTTAATTAATATTATTTGATATATACATATATTGTGAATTGTTAGATAAAAATATTAAAGGATGAAAATCTCATATACTTGATTTTTTTGTTTAAATTAAGTAATTGTTAAGAGAAATTTGTTCTTCCTCCTGAAATTATCTTATAATAAACATACTCTTATTCCCGGAGGTACATAAGAAAAATATCCTCCTTTCCAGTGGAGCGGGCCGAACGCCTCGGCAGGATAGATGCATCTGTGGATCGCGCCGCACGTCCCTCGATAGTGTACACGACACTCTAGATCGGGCCGTACGTCTTCGGCAGAAATCGTGCTTAATAATAATAATCACACGATACTTTAATAATTTATTTCAGCTTGCGAAGCTAATTGATAAATTGAAAAATCCTTGGAATTTAATGAATTATTATTCTTGCTTGTTAAAGAATTAATTATTATTCCTATAAATGATATTTAATTGATAAATTGGAAATTATTTGAATTGAAGGAATTTGATTATTTCCGTTGATTAAATAAATTATTTTAGATTCTATAAATCATGCTGATTTAAATATTCTAGTTGTATTTCAATTATTATTATTGACCCATAGTGAGTGTCAAAGTCGGCCATCTCGTCTCTATTACTTCGAGATTAGGCTTGATACTTACTGGGTACACCTTGTTTATGTACTCATACTATACTTGCTGCACTTTTTGTGCAGGACCTGAGGCAAGTACTAGTGGGGGACCTATCCTCTTACACCCACGTTATCCAGGGACATAGTGGTGAGCTGTTTCTCTGTCCGTTATGCAGCTACTAGTGTCTCACTTTGTATTTTTCATTCTGTCTATTTTTATTTCAGACAGTATTTGAGGTTTTGTATAATCTACTAGATGCTCATACATTTGTGACACCAGGTCTTGGCACACACATTGGTAGAATTTGGGTTTTATTATTTATCTTAGTTTTAAATTTTGTCAATGAATACTTAATTTATTAAGTTATCGTGGCTAGCCGTAGTGTTGGGCGCCATCACGACCTATAGGTGAAATTGGGTCGTGACAATATGGTATTTACCGTATACAGATAGTCCCCTCATTTTTCGGTTACTCGCTATAATGTGACCGTGAAGTAGAAAATTTTACCCTTTCCACCCTCGCTACTGCCTCATTAAAAACTTTGCCAGAAAAACCCAATCAGGACAAAAATCGGGCGAAGGAAAAAAGAGTGTAGAATTTAGGGATTCAGACGTCAACTCTACTACCTATTATTCATTCGTCGATGACCAGTTGGAGCTGAAGAAACGCGTCCATCATTGAAAGCTTGATCTCGGTTTTTAGTATTCACCCAAAACTTTTAATCTTCGAATTTTAGACTCTAGGGTTTTTAATTATACTATAAAATATTTCTTTGAATTTTGACCCTTGGATTTTTAGTTGTACCCGAAAAGTTTTCTTTGAGTTTTGACCCTTGAGTTTTTTGTTGTACCCGAAACTTTTCTTTATGTTTTGCCTCCTAGATTTTTGGTTGTACCCAAAAACTTGTCTTTGAGTTTTGACCCTTGGAATTTTAGTTGTACCCGAAAACCTTTCTTTGAGTTTTCACCCTTGGGTTTTTAGTTGTACCCGAAAAGTTTTCTTTGAGTTTTGACCCTTGGGTTTTAAGTTGTATACCCGAAACTGTTCTTTGAGTTTTGACTCCTGGGTTTTTAGTTGTACCCGAAAACGTTTCTTTGAGTTTTGACCCTTGGTTTTTAGTTGTACCAGAAAACTTTTCTTTGAGTTTTGACCCTTGGATTTTTAGTTGTACCTCAAAACTTTTATTTGAATTTTGGCTCCAAGGTTTTTAATTGTACCCAAAAACTTTTCTTTGAGTTTTGACTCCTGGATTTTTAGTTGTACCCGAAAATCTTTCTTTGAGTTTTGACTCCTGGGTTTTTTAGTTGTACCGGAAAACTTTCATAATGTCACAGCCTTAAAGATCGGGGATGTTAATGACTAGAAATTTTGTACTTCTAGTTTTGATAAAGTCCGGGAATTTAATGCATCCGGTAAACAGTACGATCGGGAACAAACCATCTGACCTTTAGCCTTTTGATTGGATGGCTTTATAAGAGAGGGCCCTTTTGTTTATGGTGCTTCTGAAGAGGACGTCTCCAGTTCATCCGTGCATAATTGTTCGAATTTGTAATCCTTTTTTGCTTCTAAGTATGAGCAAATATTAAGAATAATTTTGTTCATTCAAACATATACAAGAATATTTTTAGAAACTGCAAGTTTTGCTTCATTCTATTCCTTGAACATACATAAGTGTTTATAACTTTACATATACGATAGTTTATAGGAAATGAATAAAAATACCTTGCAAGAGAATTGCGACTGGGCTAACATTTATTGGGTCTCGCCGGTTCTTGATTCTGATTCCTTCTATTTCTTTTTCCTAGGCTGATCTAGTAGTCCCCTAATCTTTTATCCAGCAGTCCCCAGTCCTTTTCTTTATTCCGGAGCCAGTTCAGGCTATTTCTGGTATCCTGTACAGATGGTTTCGAAGCCATCTTCAGATGCTTCCGGTACTTATTGTTGCAATTTCTGTTTCTATGATGCAACAGTCCCCAACATTCATAGACATTATCGTCTTTCATCGAAGTTATTTTCTAACGACTCGCTTTGGGTACGCCCATGACTCATGTCAGTCCGTGATCCTGATGGGTATGGTTCAAACCGATATCTGGAATACCTCCAATCAAAGTTCAATTGACCTTGATTTCGGGCCGTAGAAGATGTTGATTTATTTATCTGATCATCTTCTACACAAATCTTGGCTCGTATCAGTTATGAACATCTTCCCACGTTGTTGCTTGAAATTCCAACAAACTCTCCTTCAACTTCCTTAAGACATCAGAGCTTGTGAGATTAAGACCCTTGGTAAATGCTTCCGCTGCCCATTTATCCGGTACTACCGACAACAATATTCTTTTCTTTTGGAATCAGATCACGAACTCTCGTAGCAACTCTGAGTTTCCTTGGGCGATTATGAATATATCTGCTTTTCTAGCTTAAACTTTCCTTGCTCCAGCGTGAGCTTTAATAAAATAATCTACAAGCATTTTAAAAGAATCAATTGAATGTTGTGAATACGATGCTAAAGCCCCTTTTGTTATGGCTTCGCCAAATTTCTTGAGTAAGACTGATTCGATCTCATGTGAAGCCAAATTATTTCCCTTCACATTTGTAGTATAAGTTATAATGTGTTCCTGTGGATCCGATGTTTCGTCATATTTTGGAATGCCGGCATCTTGAATCTTTTTGGAATCAACTCCGGAGCCGCACTAGGTTTGAACAGTAATTGAATATACTTCTCCCCCCTGGTAATAGTGTTACCAATTTTTGGTGTCGTTCGATTTACAGAAATGCCAGGAGGGGCTCGAACTCCACCATTAGAATTATTGGAAACAATCGATAGCTCTTACTGGAGTTCAGTCATTATTCGATCATGTCTTGATAAATGATCTATGATCATCCTCTGTTGTACTCTCAAAACTTTAACAGTATCGACAAGGGGTTCATGGTCCATATTATTGGGGGTTGAACTTCTTGTTCGCCGAGTATTTTTTTTACCCGGTTAAGAATTGACTCATTCCTATCAAAATGTGTTTCACTGGTTGAACCATCCTGTTGATTTCCATCATGGAGATTATCCACGGGCTCATCGCTGTTATTTGCACCAACATTGAACAAATTGTTGACATCATTGTGTGCCATAAATATAGTATGCTTAAACAAAAAAAAACCTTTAAAGCACGTTAGTACAAGATGAACAGATCAAAATAACACCACAATTGTCTATGTCCTATGGTGGGCGGCAAACTGTTTACCTCGAAAATGATACAGTTGAATTTATATCGTGATTTATAGACACGTGGATTAAATTGATCTGATAAAGTAAAATGTAAAAGTGCAAACAGAATAAATAAGAATAATTGAAGAAGAAACAAGCTTGGACTTTAGAATGTCCCCGTAGGGATCAAGAAGACAACCTTTATAAAAGAGCTTCGGAGAAAGAATACTAGTCTTTTGTTCTCGGTCTTTCTTCCTGTGTTATAATAGAATGAAAGTCTCTATTTATACTAGAGTTATGGGGTATATGGTCTACCAATTATGCACCATTAATCATCAATATTAATGCTATAATCAAAAGTAATAAAAAATGGTGATAAAGAATAATAAAGAAAAATAAAGCCTAATAAAGACTAATAGAAGCTAGAGGAATCTTAGGGTCTTCTGTAACGTCTCTGTAAAGGTCATATCTTGAATTGCTTCTTACCCGGCCACAGGTTCGTATACGGTGTCAGCATCTTATCCGATCACAGGTTCGTATCCAGTGTCAGCATCTTATCCGGCCACAGGTTTGTATCAGGTATGAACAAGATTGAATCACTGCTGAATGACACGTGTTGCTTTCTAATTCACCCATCTTCTGAGATCGGTTTTTACCGTATACATGTTCAGTTCATTATACTAAAAATTTGATATACAAAATAGTATTTAAAATAAAAAACAACAACAAAAATCAAGTGTAATTCCATAGGTGGACAAAATAATTAGAATATTTATTTATTTTTAACTAAAAACCAATGGGTTTACAAATAATGTTGAATTTTCGTAACCTTTGGGAGAGTATTCTAAAAAGATTTCTAGGAAAAGGCAAGGATAATTTTATCCTTTTTGGATACTTTATTTTCTTATAACTTACTATTATACGTATATGTATTTATTAAGGAACTTTTTCTGCATAAACAAATCGTCAAATGCATATTGAATAATATAAAGATACGTAGATTTTATAAGAAATAATGTCCTTCCTTTCTAGACGAAAGAATCTTGTTTCTAAACAAATCAAAGTACTACTTATTAATAATACTAGGTGTCCCGTGCCGGTGCTTTGTACGGGCGTATGTCTGAGATCCTTTTAAAAAGAGATCTGATATCGAAAAATATTATTTCATATTTTACAGGGAAAAAGAACCATCAAAATGACTAATATTAACGTAATACGCCTCATACTATGTACATTCATTTGCAGAACGAAGTTGTACAATTAAATTCTTGAGCTTGTTTCGAATGAGAAAGGCGAATAATTAGATTAATCATGTTCATGTTGGTAACCTCAACTAACACAAAAGTTGATGCTGCAATTGAGATAACACGTACTTTCACCTTTGTATCCACTGAAGAAAAAAAAAAAGAATAAGAATCAAAAGATAACATACCAAACTAAATCTAGGATAATCAATGCAAAGCAAAGCAGGGCCTTATGTTATTGCATTTCAAAAGGACAACAAAATAATAATCAAGAGAACTATGACTCTATCAAATATGATAAAAACTTGTCTCTCGCGGCATTGCATCATCAAGCTTTCGCCCATTATTGCGGGTGGCAGATCTACAGATATAGAAAGGTACTTCATTTTTGGAAGATTTTGACTAAGCATTGATGGGTTTCGGGTACCCAAAACTGAATTAAACCTGCAGTAAAATAGTCTACCCAAAACTTATGTGAGACATCTGTAAGTTAAATGAAAAAATAAAGTGGCAAAAGAAGCAAATTAAACACAAATATATCATAGTGAGAGAGGTTATCATGAGAAGGGCTAGTGGCCACTTACATGCTATATTAAGAAATGCAAAGATTTCATATTTCGTATCTAAGCATACTGAATGTTTTGCATATCCCACCAATTAAAACTAATCCCGAATCCAACTCAATGCCACGACCCAAAATCCAACTAGTCATGATGGCACCTAGCCCAATCCGCTAGGTAAGACAATTAACAACTAACCAATTTAATGAGATTTATTGAGACAAATGAATGATAAAATAACTGAACCCTTATACATTTTTCAAGGACTGATAGTACAAATCATGATCTTCTAAGATTTAGAATTTACAAAGCTGGTATGAAATAAAATATATCATCTGTTTGAAATATACATGAATAGATTAAAATTCTAAAGCTACCAAGTTCACGAGGCAGCTATGACCGGAACGCAGGTACATCGTCAAATTCAGCTCCCACCGTACACAGCAACATCAACATCTAACATCTGCACGCAAGGTGCAGAAGTGTAGTATGAGTACAACCGATCCCATGTACTCAATAAGTAACAAACCTAACCTTAGGTTGAAAGTAGTAATGACTTGGAACAAAGGCCGTATTCCAACACCAATAGCCAACAACAGTTCACAACAACATGATAAAAGTGATAAAAGAAGTAACTCAGAGATATAATGCTTAGCTCGTTCATAGTTTCAAAAAATAGGCATGCTTTAGTATATCAGTAAAAATTCAAATCTTTTATCGAAATCACCAAAATATGAGTAAGTTTGTAAAACTGTCATTTTCCCCAAAAACTTTCAACAACATTTATGAAGTCTCATTATCAGATTGTCACGACTCAATTCCCCTATAGGTCGCGATGGCGCCTGTGATGACTCAAAATATCATCTTTAATTTAAACATTCATTCCTGAGTTCTAAGATCTAGAAAAGAGCTATTTATCATTTCTCAACTTGCGTGCGCAGTCCGTATAATATTTCAAAAAGTTTTTATGTGAAAAATGGATTAAAATGTGAATTAGAGCTTTAAAACTCAACTGAGTTGACTTTGGTCAATATTTTGAGCAAACGCACTCGGATCAGTATTTTGACAGTTTTAGTATATCCGTATCGTGATTTGGGACTTGAGCATATGCTCGGAATTGGATTCGAATGTCCCTAGCTAAAATTATCGCCATTCAACGGAAACTAAAAATCTAAAGGCTAAAGATTTCTAAAGTTTGACCACAAATTGACTTTTATTGATATCGGGATCGAAATCCAGTTCTGAAAATTTTTTTAGGTCCATTATGTCATTTATGACTTGTGTGAAAAATTTGAGGTCAATCGGACTTGATTTGGTAGGTTTCGGCATCGAATGTAGAAGTTGAAAATTCTTAAGTTCCTTAAGCTTGAATTGGGGTATGATTTGTGGTTTTAGCGTTGTTTGAAGTGATTTAAGGTTTAGACTAAGTTTGTATGATGTTTTAGAATATGTTGGTGTATTTGGTTGAGGTCCCAGGGGCCTCGGGTGAGTTTCAGATGGTTAACGGATCAAAATTTAGACTTAAACAGCTGCTGGAATTTTCTGATGCCTATATCTAGTTTCCTTCATCGCGTTCGCGAAGAGGAAAACTGGACTGGCCCAGTTTTTGCTTCGCAT
Organism: Nicotiana tomentosiformis; assembly: GCF_000390325.3. Lineage (NCBI taxonomy): Eukaryota > Viridiplantae > Streptophyta > Magnoliopsida > Solanales > Solanaceae > Nicotiana > Nicotiana tomentosiformis. The sequence goes on from NC_090813.1 coordinate 49,911,423, forward strand.
TAGTGATCGGGGACACGCATTCTCGAAGGGTCGAGGGGCAAAGTTTTGCGTTTGCGACCGGAGGCACGCGTTCGCGAAGGGTTGAGGGCAAAGCTTCACGTTCGCGATCAAGGCCTCGCGTTCGCGAAGGGAAAAGCCGGCCTGAGGGAAATTGGTCTTCGCGTTCGCGAGATCGGGCTCGTGTTCGCGAAGAAGAAATCTGGGGTAGCACAAAATGTGCTTCGCGAACGCGAGGGACCTGTCGCATTCGCGAAGAAGAAATCCATGGACAGTAGAACTTAAGTTTTGGAAATGGGATTTCGTCCCATTTTTCATTATTCAAGATTTTGAGCTCGGGTAAGGCGAATTGTGGGCGATTTTTACGGAACAATATTGGGGTAAGTGTTACTTATCCTATATTGATTATATTTCATAATTCCATATTTATTTACATTATGAATCTGTGAATTTATGGAAGAAAAATCAGATTTTTATAAAATCTTTCAAAAACGAAAATTTAAGATTTGTAAGCCAATCCGATGTCGGAATTCGATAATTTTTGCATGGTTGAACTCATATCTGAACGGTGTTTGGATTTCATGAGTTTTTCGGTATTCGAGACGTGGGTCCCACTGTCGGTTTTTGAAATGAATTTCGGATTTTAATCCGGAAAATTAGTAATTTCATATGGAATTAATTCCTACGATTCGTGTTGAGAATATTGAATTGTTTGTGACTAGATTTTAAGCTTTCGGACATTAATTTGCGAGGAAAAGGTTTATTGGAATCTAGAATTTGGTTGTGAAGCGAGGTAAGTGTCGTGGTTAACCTTGACTTGAGGGAATAGAACCATTGAATTATTTGTTATGTGAAATTCATATTAACGATGTATAGGCGAGGTGACGAGTGTCTATACGTCATCAAATTAATTGTTTGCCTAATTATTTTAAAATCATAAATTATTTTAAATCATAAATTAATTATTATATTAATTATTTCTCTCATATTCATTGCACAATATTATGCCTTGAATCCATGCTATAATTGCTACATGCTTATTTGAATTATGTATCTTAATTGCTACTTGACATTTAGAACATTAAATTGCCTATTCTCTCCCTGATTTCCACAATTAATTACTACTTGTTATTACTTGTTTACCTAAATAAATCAAAGTTATTGTATGCTTGTTGTCTTATAGTTTCATACTAATTGTTGCATTTATTGGAGTAATTTCTTTTATAAGAATTGGCAAATAATATTAATTGAGGAGCGGGTTGCACGCCGCAACAGAAATGAAAGTGAATATATTGGAGGAGCAGGTTGCACGCCACAACAGAATTGATTGAAATGAATATATTGGAGGAACCGATTGCATGCCGCAACAGAATTGATTGAAAAGATGTATTGAGGATCGGGTTGCACGTTGCAACATGATTAAATGAAAATGAATATATTGTGGGATCGGATTGCACGCCGTAACAGTATTGAATATGAATATATTGTGGGATCGGGTTGCACGTAGCAATGAAAATTGATTGAAATAATAATTGGTTATGACTGCCGAGTTGGCTTCAACTGTTGACATGAGTTACCTTTTTTATTTTTATTACCGTTGTTATTATTATTATTGCGTACAGGTTAATGTAAGTGACCTGCCTTAGCCTCATCACTACTTCGTCGAGGTTAGGCTCGGCACTTACTAGGTACATGGGGTCGGTTGTACTCATACTACACTCTGCACTTCTTGTGCAGATACCAGAGTTGGTCCCAGCAGCGTACAGTAGATTTGCTCAGATTCAGTTATTCACAGGAGACTTGAGGTATAACTGTATGGCATTCGCAGTTCTGAAGTCCTCTTCCACTTTATCGTAGCTGTGTATTTCTTTCAGACAGCTTCATTTTCATTCAGACCTTTATTTGTATTATTATAGTATCTCGTGCACTTGTGACACCGGTTCTGTGATAGTATTTAGACATCGTTATTATTATGGATTATTCACTTTATTTTTGCATTTGCTTCTTTGTTATTAATTAATTTAAAATTATTTAAAAATAGCTAATATTATTCTAACGTTGGCTTGCCTAGCAAGTGAAATGTTAGGCGCCATCACGGTCCCGAAGATGGGAATTTCGGGTCGTGACAAGTTGGTGTCAGAGCACTAGGTTACATAGGTCTCACGAGTCATGAGCAAGTTTAGTAGAGTCTGAAGGATCGGTACAGAGACGTATGTACTTATCTTCCAGAGGCTATGGAGGTTAGGACCAATTTCACTTCTATTCTACTCTATCGTGCGATTTTATTCTATCATTGACGATTGAACTCTTCTATTTTTGTCCTCTCACAGATGGCGAGAACACGCACTGCGTCTACAGTTGGACAGGAGCCAAAGCCCCCAGTGACTGCTACGACTAGGGGTAGAGGTCGAGGCCGAGGTCACGCTAGAGGTCGAGGCCGAGGTCGCACTAGAGGTCGAGGCCGAGGCAGAGGTACAGGCAAAGGTAGAGCTCAGTCTAGAGCTCGAGCAGAAGCACCTGTTGCAGAACCTCAGGTGGATTTGGGAGCTGAGGTTCCAGCTCAGACTGTACCTGTTGGACCAGTTCAGGTCCCGGAAGGATTCATAGCTACTCTAGTGCTTCAGGACGCTCTAGTCCATTTGGTTAGCCTTATGGAGGGCGTGGCCCAAAATGGTACATTTCCAGTGGCACCAGCCGTCTCACAGGCTGGGGAAGGAGCACAAACTCCCACTACTCCCGCTTCGGGGCAGACAACTCCCCAGTATCAGGCTCCAATAGCCCATCCAGTTGGGGTAGTTCAACCAGTTGCTGCAGCACAGGCCGGTGATAGGCCTGCTTTGTCTTCTGAGGCTTTGTTGAGGTTGGGCAATTTTACCAAGCTATTTCTAATTCATTTCAGTGGTACAACTTCTGAGGACCCACAGGATTTTCTTGACCGCTGCTATGAAGTATTGCAGAACATGGGGATAGTCGAAAGCAATGAGGTTGATTTTGCTGTGTTTTATATGACCGGTTCCGCCAAGAGGTGGTGGAAAGATTATGTATTTACTAGACCAGTTGGTTTGCCTGCACTTACTTGGGAGTAGTTCTCACGGCTCTTTCTAGAGAAGTTCCTCGCTATCACATTGAGCGAGGATTACCGCAAGCAATTTGAGCATCTCCAACAGAACAGTAGGTCAGTCACTCAGTATGAGACCCGTTTTGTGGATCTAGCCTGTCATGCTCTTCTTCTACTTCCTAGCGAGAGAGAGAGGGTGATGAGGTTCATTGATGGACTCGTTCACCCTATCAAGCTACAGATGGCCAAGGAGACCGGGAGTAAGATTTCTTTTCAGGCGACTGATAATGTCGCCAGGGCGGATCGAGATGGTTCTTTCACAAGAGAGAGGGGCAGTGTTAAATAAGAGGCCCCGTCATTCTGGTAGTTTCAGAGGCGCCTCATCTAGAGGCAGGAGTACTTATGGTAGGGGTCATCCTCCCAGGCCATTTTATTCAGCGCTTTAGACTTCTCACGGTGCTTCAGGGAGTTAAGGTCCTTATGTTCCTTACCCTGAACAGCCAACATTTAGTGCACATTCAGCTCCTATTTGTGCACCACCACTCCAGAGTCACTATGGCGGCTATCCGACTCGTTCGGCTTAGCTTTAGCAGCCACGACAGCAGGATGGGTGTTATGAGTGTAGGAACATTAGTCACATCAGGAGATATTAGCTTAGGTTGTCGAGCAACAGATCTCAACAGGATTCTCGTGCCATCATACCGGCACCGGTTGCTCCACAGCCCACCCGGCCAGCTAGAGGCAGGGGTCAGATAGCTAGAGGTGGAGGTCAAGTTGTTAGAGGTGGAGGCCAGTCAGTTAGAGGCCGTCCCAGAGATGTAGCTCCGAGTGGTGGGGCCCAACCCCGATTTTATGCTTTTCCAGCTAGGCCTAAGGCCGAGTCATCCGATGCCGTGATCACAGGTATTGTTCCAGTTTGCCATAGAGATGCTTCAGTTTTATTTGATCCAGGATCTACTTATTTATATGTGCCCTCCTACTTTGCTTCATATTTGGTTGTGCCTCTTGATTCTTTGAGTGATTTTGTGCACGTGTCCACACCGGTGGGGGATTCTATCGCTGAAGATCATGTCTATCATTCGTGTGTGGTTACTATTGGGAGTCTTGAGACTAGTGTGGATCTTCTACTTCTCGACATGGTAGATTTTGACGTCCTTATGGGGTTTGGATTGGCTGTCACCTTATCGTGCTATATTGGATTGTCATGCCAAGATAATAACCTTAGCCATGCTGGGGTTACCTCGATTAGAGTGGAAAAAAACTCCTGGTCATTCTACCAGCAAGGTTATTTCTTATATAAAGGCTCGGTGTATGGTTGAGAAGGGGTGTCTAGCATATTTGGCTTATATTCGCGATCCTAGTGCAGATGTTCCTTCATTGGACTCAGTACTAGTTGTTCGTGAATTTCCAGAAGTATTTCCTGTAGATTTGCCGGGGATGCCACCTGACAGAGATATTAACTTCTGTATTGATTTGGCTCTGGGCACTCAGCCCATTTCTATTCCACCATACCGTATGGCCCCATCGGAGTTGAAAGAATTGAAGGAGTAGCTACAAGACTTGATTGCTCAGGGATTCATTAGACCTCGTGTCTCGCCCTAGGGTGCACCAGTGTTGTTTGTGAAGAAGAAAGATGGTTCAATGCGGATGTGTATAGATTATTGGTAGTTGAACAAGGCTACTATCAAGAACAAGTATCCGTTGCCAAGAATTGATGACTTAGTCGATCAGCTTCAGGGTGCCAAGGTATTTTCGAAAATTGACTTGAGGTATGGCTATCATCAGTTGAATATTAGAGCATCCGATGTCCCTAAGACAACTTTTTGGATTCGGTATGGGCATTATGAATTTCTAGTGATGTCATTTGGGCTAACAAATGGCCCAACATCATTTATGGATTTAATGAATCCGGTGTTCAAGCCCTATATGGATTCCTTTATGGTTGTACTCATTGATGACATCTTGATTTACTCCAGCAGTCGAGAGGAGCATGAGCAACATCTTCGGGCTGTGCTTCAAACTTTGAAGAATAATCGGTTATATGCCAAATTTTCAAAATGCGAATTTTGGTTAGACTCAGTTGCCTTTTTGGGGCATGTTGTATCGGCACAAGGCATAAAAGTGGATCCTAAGAAGATTGAGGCAGTTCAGAATTGGCCTAGACCTACCTCAGCTACAGAGATCCGAAGTTTCCTGGATTTGGTAGGTTATTATCGCTGGTTTGTGGAGGGGTTTTCATCTATAACATCTCCATTGACCAAATTGACCCAGAAGGGTGCCCCATTCAGATGGTCAGATGAATGTGAGTTGAGCTTTCATAAGCTCAAGACTGCTTTGATTATGACCCCAGTGTTGGTATTACCCACAGGTTAAGGATCTTATACAGTGTATTGTGATGCATCTCCTGTTGGACTTGGTGCAGTATTGATGAAAGATGGCATGGTGATTGCATATGCGTCGCGACAGTTGAAAGTTCACGAGAAGAATTATCTTGTTCATGACTTAGAATTGGCAGCCATTGTTCATGCGCTGAAGATTTGGAGGCATTACCTTTACGGGGTCTCGTGTGAGGTATTTACTGATCATCGTAGCCTACAGTATCTGTACAAACAAAAAGATCTCAATTTGAGGCAGAGAAGATGGTTGGAGCTGCTGAAAGACTATGATATCACCATTTTGTATCACCCCGAAAAGGCCAATGTGGTGGCCGATGCTTTGAGTAGAAAGGCTGTGAGTATGGGCAGCCTTCCGTATATTCCGGTTGGTGAGAGACCATTAGCTACCGATGTTCAGACTTTGGCTAATCAGTTCCTGAGGTTAGATATTTCAGAGTCCAGTCGGATTCTAGCTTGCATAGTCGCCCGGTCTTCCTTGTATGAACGTATCAAAGAGCGACAATATGATGATCCTTATTTGCTTGTCCTTAAGGACATGGTGAGGCACGGTGGTGCCAAGCAGGTTTCTGTGGGAGATGATGGAGTTTTGTGGATGCAGGGTCATATATATGTTCCTAATGTGGATGGGCTTCATGAATTAATTCTTGAAGAGGCCCACAATTCCCGGTATTCTATTCATCCGGGTGCCGCCAAAATGTATCAAAATTTGCGGCAACATTATTGGTGGAGAAGAATGAAAAAGTATATAGTTGCATATGTAGCTCGGTGTTTGAATTGTCAGCAAGTTAATTACGAGCATCAGAGACCTGGTGGTTTTCTTCAGAAGTTAGAAATTCCTGAGTGTAAGTAGGAGCATATCACTATGGATTTTGTTGTTGGACTCCCACGAACTCAGAGAAAGTTTGATGCAGTATGGGTCATTGTGGACAGGTTGACCAAGTTAGCACATTTCATTCTAGTAGCAGTTACCTATTCCTCAGAGCGGTTAGCTGAGATTTACATCCGCAAGACTGTCCACCTTCACGGTGTGCCCGTGTCTATTATTTCAGATCGAGGTACGCAGTTCACCTCGCACTTCTGGAGGTCTGTACAACATGAGTTAGGCACGCGGGTTGAGTTGAGTACAACATTTCATCCACAGACAGATGGACAGTCAGAGCGCACTATTGAGATATTGGAAGATGGGCTTCGCGCTTGTGTTATAGACTTTGGAGGTTCTTGGGATCAGTTCTTGCCACTTGCAGAGTTTGCCTACAATAACAGTTACCAGTCAAGCATTTAGATGGCTCCATATGAAGCATTATACTGGAGACGCTGTCGTTCGCCAGTTGGCTGGTTTGAACCGGGAGAGGCTCGGTTGTTGGGTACTGATTTGGTATAGGATGCCTTGGATAAGGTCAAGGTTATTCAGGATCGACTTTGCACAGCTCAGTCTAGGCAAAACGGGTATGCCGATCATAAAGTTCGTGACGTTGCATTCATGGCAGGAGAAAGAGTATTGCTCTGGGTTTCACCTATGAAAGGTGTAATGAGATTTGGAAAGAAGGGCAAGTTGAGCCCTAGGTATATCAGACCCTTTGAAATTCTTGAAAGGGTGGATGAAGTAGCCTATAGACTTGCACTACCACCTAGTTTATCAGCAGTTCATCCAGTGTTTCATATGTCTATGCTCCGGAAATATCATGGTGATCCGTCCCATGTATTAGATTTTAGCTCAGTCCAATTGGACAAAGACTTGACTAATGAGGAAGAGTCGGTATCTATTCTAGCTCGGCATGTCCGACAGTTGAGGTCTAAGAGTTATCCTTCAGTTTGGGTGTAATGGAGAGGTCAGTCGATTGAGGCAGTTACCTAGGAATCCGAGTCGAACATGGGGAGTAAATATCCACATCATTTCACCAGCTCAGGTACTTTTCTAATTTCGTTCGAGGACGAACGTTTGTTTTAGAGGTGAAGAATATGATGACCCAAAATGTCATCTTTAATTTAAACATTCATTTTTGTGTTCTAAGACCTTGAAAAGAACTATTTATCATTCCACGACTTGCGTGCTCAGTCAGTATAATTTTCCGGAAAGTTTTTATGTGACAAATGGATTAAAATGTGAAATAGAGTTTTAAAACTCAGCTGAGTTGACTTTGGTCAACATTTTGAGCAAACAAACTTGGATTAGTATTTTGACAGTTCCGGTAGGTCCGTATCGTTATTTGAAACTTGGGTGTATGCCCGGAATTGGATTTCTAAGTCCCTAGCTCAAATTATCGCCATTCAACGGAAACTAGAAATCTAAAGGCTAAAGATTTTCAAAGTTTGAGCACAAATTGACTTTTGTTGATATCGGGGCTGGAATCCAGTTCTTAAAATTTTCATAGGCCCGTTATGTCATTTATGACTTGTGTGCAAAATTTTAGGTCAATCGGACATGATTTGATAGGTTTCGGCCTCGAATGTAGAAGTTGAAAATTCTTAAGTTCCTTAAGCTTGAATTGGGGTATGATTTGTGGTTTTAGCGTTGGTTGAAATGATTAGAGGTTTCAACTAATTTTGTATGATGTTTTAGGACTTATTGGTGTATTTGGTTGAGGTTCCGGGGGCCTCGGGTGAGTTTCGGATGGTTAACGGATCGAAATTTGGACTTAAACAGCTGCTGGAATTTTCTGATGCTTGTATCTGGTTTCCTTCATCGCGTTCGCGAGGGGTGTCTCGCGTTCATGAATAGGAAAATTGGACCGGCCCATTTTGTGCTTCGTGTTCGTGACTGGGGTCACGCGTTCGCGAAAGGTCGAGGGGTAAAGCTTCGCGTTCATGATCGGGGGCACTCGTTCGCGAAGGGTCGAGGGCAAAGCTTCGCGTTCACGATCGAGGCTTCGCGTTCGCGAAGGGAAAAGCCGGCCTGGGGGAAATTGGCCTTCGCGTTCGCGAGGCTGGGCTCGCATTCACGAAGAAGAAATCTAGGGCAGCACAAATGTGAGGAACCTGTCGCGTTCGCGAAGAAGAAATCCATGGACTGTAGAACTTATGTTCTGGAAATGAGATTTCGTTCCATTTTTCATTATTCATGATTTTGGTCTCGGGTAAGGCGATACTTGGGTGATTTTCACTGGAAAATATTGGGGTAAGTATTCATTATCCTATATTGATTATATTTCATGATTCCATATTCATTTACATCATGAATCCGTGAATTTATGGAAAACAAAATCAGATTTTTATAAAATCGTACAAAAACAAAAATTTAAAATTTGAAAGCCAATCCGATGTCGGAATTTGATAATATTTGCATGGTTGAACTCATATAGGAACGGTGTTCGGATTTCAGGAGTTTTTTCGGGATTCGAGACGTGGGTCCCACTGTCGGCTTTTGAAATGAATTTTAGATTTTAATCCGAAAAATTAGTAATTTCATATGGAATTAATTCCTACGATTCGTGTTGAGAATATTGAATTGTTTGTGACTAGATTTTAAGCTTTCGGGCCTCAATTTACGAGGCAAAGGTTTATTGGAATCTTGAATTTGGTTGCGAAGCGAGGTAAGTGTCGTGGTTAACCTTGACTTGAGGGAATAGAACCATTGAATTATTTGTTATGTGAAATTCATATTAACCATGTATAGGCGAGGTGACGAGTGTCTATACGTCATCAAATTAATTGTTTGCCTAATTATTTTAAAATCATAAATTATTTTAAATCATAAATTAATTATTATATTAATTATTTCTCTCATATTCCTTGCACAATATTATGCCTTGAATCCATGCTATAATTGCTACATGCTTATTTGAATTATGTATCTTAATTGCTACTTGACATTTAGTATATTAAATATTAAATTGCCTATTTTCTCCCTGATTTCCATAATTAATTGCTACTTGTCATTACTTGTTTACCTAAATAAATCAAAATTATTGTATGCTTGTTGTCTTATAATTTTATATTAATTATTGTATTTATTGGAATAATTTCTTTTATAAGAATTGGTAAATTATATTATTTGAGGAGCGGGTCTCACGCCGCAACAGAAATAAAAGTGAATATATTGGAGGAGCGGGTTGCACGCCGCAACAGAATTGATTGAAATGAATATATTGGAGGAGCGGATTGCATGCCGCAACAGAATTGATTGAAAAGATATATTGAGGATCGTGTTGCACGCCGCAACAGGATTAAATGAAAATGAATATATTGTGGGATCGGGTTGCACGCCACAACGGAATTGAATATGAATATATTGTGGGATCGGGTTGCACGCCGTAACAGAAATTGATTGAAATAATAATTGGTTATGACTGCCGAGTTAGCTTCAACTGTTGAGATGAGTTACCTGTTTTATTTCTATTATTGTTGTTATTATTATTATTATTATTATTATTATTATTATTATTATTATTATTATTATTATTATTATTATTATTATTATTATTATTATTATTATTGCGTACAGGTTAATTTAAGTGACCTGCCTTAGCCTCGTCACTACTTCGTCGAGGTTAGGCTCAGACTTACTGGGTATATGGAGTCGGCTGTACTCATACTACACTTTGCATTTCTTGTGCAGATACCAGAGTTGGTGCCAGCGGCGTACAGTAGATTTGCTCGGATTCAGCTATTCACAGGAGACTTGAGGTATAACTGTATGGCGTTCGCAGTTCTGAAGTCCCCTTCCACTTTATCGTAGCTGTGTATTTCTTTCAGACAACTTCATTTTCATTCAGACCTTTATTTGTATTATTCTAGTAGCTCGTGCACTTGTATCACCAATTCTGGGATGGTATTTAGACATCGCTATTATTATGGATTATTCACTTTATTTCAGACTTTATTATAAGATCAAGTGTACCGAATGTAAATACAAAAGAAAGACTTAGGGTGCTGCAGAAGGGGCCCGGAAGGCAGCTCACCACTAAGTCTCGGAGTATCAAAAGTGCGCATCGGGCTGATAACCAGATGCACCTGCCTCAGACCCTACACAGTTAGTGCAAAAGTATAGCGTGAGTACATAAACAATATGTACCCAGTAAGTATCAAGTCTAACCTCGAAGAAGTAGTGATGAGGGGTCGACTTCGACACTTACTATGGGCTAACAGTAAAATACCCAAAAACTCTAACTAAGCATGAGTTATGTAAATAATAATAAAACTCAAAACATGCAGCGAATAAATAATTCCTTCATTAATGGTAAATCTCAAGTCATGTTGCATCGTTATATAATTGTAACCTCTCAAGTCAATAGAAACAAGATCAAGTATAATTAGGCTCCAAGTATTATTACGCAAGATTTATGCTTAGGTCGAACGACCCGATCCCAATATATATATATATCATTAATGGTAAATCTCAAGTCATGTTGCATCGTTATATAATTGTAACCTCTCAAGTCAATAGAAACAAGATCAAGTATAATTAGGCTCCAAGTATTATTACGCAAGATTTATGCTTAGGTCGAACGACCCGATCCCAATATATATATATATATATATATATATATATATTATGTGCATTGCCGAGGGTCGAACGGCACAAACCATAGATGCATCTATTAACCTGTTGAGGTGAACGACCTGCTCCCATGAGAGTAGAGGAATTTACCGCGCTCTCGGAAATACATGCGATGCGAGTGAACATAGATTTCTCAAAATTATTATAAAGTTGTTCGATTCTTCCCAAACATAAGAAATCCGAACTGGGGATTTTAAATCTAAAAGTCCTTAATCTCTGTTCTATTTAAGACAATTAATAAGTGGAATTAACATAACAGTGCAAACAAGGCATGATGTAAACATGAGACTACCCGGACATCACATGAAATATAGCTACGCACGGACTCTCGTCACCTAGTACGTACATAGTTTCCCACACAAGTAATTTACAACAAACTACACCTAAGGGGATGGGTTCCCTCTTACAAGGTTAGACAAGAGACTTACCTTATTCTCAAGCTCATTTCCGATCCACAAATATGCTTTAAATCCTCAACTCGGTGCCAAACAACCCAAAACTAGACAAATATTATATAAATTAATCAATACATGTTCAAAGTTCATAATTTAACTATTAGAGTAATTACCCAACCCCAATTAGAAGATTCCTAAAATTTACCCTCGGGCCCACATGCCTGGATTTCAAAAATTTTCTAAGATAATCGTTACCCATAACCTTACGAACTTAGAAGGCAGAATAGCCTAGTAAACTCTTATACTTGTCCCGCTTGGTCATGTCAGTCCCTGTACTCTATAGTTTGTCAATTGAATACTTATACTTGTTCGAATTCTATATATTAAACCCTTATGACCGTTGACTAAGACTATATGGCTAACTTGGCTTTAGTGCGTGACTCACACGCCTTTTAGGGGTGTGAGACCTATTAGAAAGCCCTAACAATAACATTTCCCCTTATTTATTGGTTTTCTTCTCGATTCTCCATTCATTCTCCATTGTTGAACCTACCTGGAGCTCTCTTTGGGTATTAGCAAAATCACCTCTTCTTTCCCTTAATTGTTTCCAATTTTTTCGTCCTTGTTTGGAATCTCCCCCGATAAAATTACATCTTTAAGGGACTCCATAAGAAACAATCAAAAACCCCTAATTTTTTATCTGAAAAAACATCCAAGATTCCTCTATCTTCCCCAAAAATACCATAATATTATGATATAACTTGATGGACCACAACCCAGAATGAAATCCAACATACTACACAAAAAAAATTGAAAAATTAGGAGACTAATTTGGATTCCTACCATTACCAAGTCCTAACCTAATGAACAATGACAATATTAGGATTTGCACACATTATAATATTCTATGCGAACACAGACAAAGACAGAAAAAAAAAAAAGGAATACAAGCTTGTCATTTACTGACTCTGACAAAACTTGGTCCAATTTCAGCCTGCCAGTCATTAGCTCCTGATAGCGTAGTGGTTTCGGGGCAAAGGTACTAATGGGCCATGGATGCTACCAATCTTGTATCTCACCCTCTTCATCTTATACACAATTATACATTAAAAATCCTACAAAGCTGAGTAAAAACGCACGAAGATGAAGGAGAGATGGAGCGTAGAAGGAGAAACGAAGATGAAGGAGAGATGGAGTGTAGAAGGAGAAATAGACAATGAAAGAGAAACAATCTGTGTAAAATGAGGGAAATAGGGTTTGGGGTTTTTTTATTTAATTTTTAACATATTATTTCTTATGTGGCACTAATTAATGATGTGGAGTCCAATATGGAGACGATTGTGTTGCACGCACCATTGACCTCTTCAGAAAAGGGTTTAATATATAGAATTCGAAAAAGTATAAGTGTTCAATTGACAAACTACAGAGTACAAGCACCGGCATGACCAACCGGGATAAGTACAAGAGTCTATTAGGCTATTCTGCCTTTTTATCAAAACCTAGGTTTTTCATCTAAACCCAAACTTTTCACAATTTTTCATGTTAAAATCTACCCATAATCTATGTATTAAACTCATCTTCCATAGAAATTACTTACCTCAAGGTGCTAGGTGAAAACCCCTCTCAAAGAGCTCCAAATTCGCCCAAGAGATGAAAGAAAATGAGTCAAAATAGCCTAAGTCCCATTTTTAAAAGATGTTTCTACCCAGGGGTCCTTATACGTGATCAAATGTGGGCTTCCACGATCGCAAAGGCCAAAAGGCCATGCCCAGAAATTATACCCTTCGTGAATGCATAGAAGGTCACGCGAACGCGATGTCTTAGCCATCCTACCCACCGCGAACGCGACGTCCTCTTCGCGAATGCGAAGGCCAAAGGCTTACCCCCTCCCCAGCAGGCCTTTCACTTCGCGAACGCGAAGGCCAGTGGCCCAGAGCTCCGCGAATGTGGTTTCCATCTCGTGAACGCGTAGTGAAATCTTCCACCTAGCCCTATCCCTTCATCATGAACGCGAGTGTCCTTCCGCGTTCGTGAAGAAGGAAAGCAGAACTAAAAAATTAGGTGTTTTCAACTTAACTCCGGGCGCTCCGAAACACACCCGAGCCACTCGGGACCCTGTCCAAATGCACCAACAAGTCCATAAACATAATATGAATCTGTTCGAACTCTCGAAACGCATAAAACAACAACGAAACTAAGAATCACATCCCAAAACCAAGTTGAATCAACTTATGAACTTCAAGTTTCCAATTCGCTCCTAAAGAGCCGAATCGTACTTAGACTACTCGGAATGATGCCAAATGCAAGTCTTAAATCACCATACAGAACTATTCCCTGGCTTGAAATCCCGAACGGACCTAGATAACGCCAAAACCTACTCCAAACCAAATTTAAAGAACTTTTAAACCTTCAATAAGCCATTTTCAACATTAAGTGTTGAAACGTCTTCGGGTCATCCAAAACTCGATACGAATATACGCCCAAGTCCAAAATCATCATACGAACCTATAGGAACCGTCAAATCCCAGTTCCAAGGTCGTTTACTCAAAACTTTGACTCAAGTCAAACTTAGCCCATTTTAGCCAACCTTAAAGAACCAAGTGTTCCAATTTCAACCAAACCCTTTCAAATCCAGAACTAACCATCCCCGCAAGTCATAAAATAGTAAACACACATACTGTGAGTCTTAATTCGGGGAACGGGGATCTAGAAAGTAAAACGGCCGGTCGGATCTTTACATTCTCCACCTCTTAAACAAATGTTCGTCTTCGAACAGGTATAGAATCATACCTGGAGTGCTGAATAAGTGTGGATATCTTTTCCGCATGTCCTCCTTGGCCTCCCAAGTCGCCTCCTCACTAATTGGCCCCTCCACTAAACGTTTATCGAAGAAATCTTCTTGGAACTCAACTAGGAAACCTGCCTGTTAACAATGGCAATTGGCTCCTCCTCATAACCCATGCTCTCATCTAGCTGAACCGTGCTGAAGTCTAACACATGTGACATGTTGGCATGATACCTTTGGAGCATAGACACGTGGAAAACCGGATGAACTCTCGATAGGCTGGGAGGCAAAGCAAGCTCATAAGAAACCTCCCCAACTCGTCTCAACACCTCAAATGGACCTATAAACCTTGGGCTCAACTTACCCTTGTTCCCGAACCTCTTGATTCCCTTTATCGGTGAGATATTCAAGAGAACTTTCTCGCCCACTATAAATGATAAATCACATGCCTTCTAATCCGCATAACTCTTATGTTTGGAATGTGCTGTGCAAAGTCGCTCTTGAATCAACTTCACCTTTTCCAAGGCATCCTTCACAAAATTAGTACGATATAACTTAGCCTCGCCGGGCTCAAACCATCCGATGGGCGAAAGAGATCGCCGACCATATAAAGCGTCAAATGGAGCCATCTCAATGCTGGACTGATAAATGTTGTTGTAAGCAAATTCGGCCAAAGGCAAGAATCGATCCCACTGCCCTTTGAAGTCAATCACACATGCTTTGAGCATATTCTCCAAGATCTGAACCATCCGCTCCGACTGCCTGTTGGTCTGCGGATGAAAGGCTGTGCTGAGCTCCACCCGGGTCCCTAACTCACTTTGTACTGCCCTTCTGAACTGTGAAGTAAACTGAGGGCCTCTATCTGATATGATGGAAACAGGTACACCGTGCAACCGAACAATCTCCTGAATGTAAATCTGGGCCAACCTCTCTAAGGAATACGTGGTCATAACCGGAATGAAGTGTGCCGACTTGGTCAACCTGTCGACAATGACCCAAAATATATCAAACTTCCGCAAGGTCCGCGGCAACCTAACTACAAAGTCCATAGTAATGCGCTCCCATTTCCACTCTGTCCTATGATGCTCATACTTAACCATCTGGCCATTTAGGCACCTCTCTACATACTTAACTATGTCCTTCTTCATCCACCGCCAATAATAATGCTGCCTCAGGTCGCGATACATCTTCATATCACCAGGATGAATAGAATACCGAGAACGGTGTGCCTCCTCCAGGATCTTCTCCCTCAAGCCATCAACATTTGGAATACATAGGCGACCCTATAGTCGTGGAACACCATCCTCACCGATAGTAACCTTATTAGAACTATCCCGCAGTACCGTCTCTCTAAGAAACAACAAGTGCGGATCATCAAACTGGCGAGTCTTGATCTACTCGAATAGTGAAGACTGGACGACAACGCATGCAAGAACTCGACTGGGCTCTGAAATATCCAACCTCACAAGTCTGTTAGCCAAGAACTGAATGTCCAAAGCTAGTGGCCTCTCCTCTGCTGAAATAAAGGCCAAACTACCCATACTATCCGCCTTTCTGCTCAAGGCATCCCCAACTACATTTGTCTTGCCCGGATGATAAAGGATAGTGATATCATAGTCTTTTAGTAACTCAAGCCACATGCGCTGCCTCAAATTGAGATCCCTCTGCTTGAACAAATGTTGCAAGCTGCGATGATTAGTGTAAAACTCACAGGGCACCCCATAAAGATAATGCCTCCAAATCTTAAGAGCATGAACAATCGCGACCAACTCCAAATCGTGTACGGGGTAATTCTTCTCGTGAGGCTTCATCTGACGTGAAGCATATGCAATAACTCGCCCCTCCTGCATCAATACACAACCCAAACTAACGTGTGAAGCATCGCAATACACTGTATACATCCCTGAACAAGAAGGCAACACTAACACCGGTGCTGAAGTCAATGCGGCCTTGAGCTTCTAAAATCTCGCCTCGCAATCATCGGACCATCGGAACGGAGCACCCTTCTGGGTCAATCTAATCAAAGGTGCTGCAATGGATGAGAAGCCCTCCACAAACCGACGATAATACCTTGCTAACCCCAGTAAGCTCCTGATCTCATTCGCCGTGGTAGGACGAGGCCAACTATGTACTGCCTCGATCTTCTTGGGATCTACCTTAATACTCTTACCTGATACAACATGCCCCAGGAATGCCACAGAATCCAACCAGAACTCACACTTGGAGAACTTAGCATATAACTTATATTCTCGCAAGGTCTGAAGCACTACTCTCAAATGCTGCTCATGCTCCTCCATGCTACGCAAGTAGATCAAAATGTCATCAATAAAGACAAGGACAAATGAATCAATATATGGCCTGAACACCCGGTTCATCAAATCCATAAACACCGCTGTGGTGTTAGTCAAGCCGAAAGACATCACTAGAAACTCATAATGGCCATATCTAGTCCGGAAAGCCATTTTCGGAACATCCAAATCCCAAATCTTCAACTGATGGTACCCCGATCTCATGTCGATCTTAGAGAACACTCTGGCGCCCTGCAAATGGTCAAACAAATCATAAATACGTGGCAACGAGTACTTATTCTTAATGGTAACTTTGTTTAACTGGCGGTAATCAATGCAAATCAGCATAGTCCCATCTTTCTTCTTCACAAATAACACCGGTGCACCCCAGGGTGATACACTCGGCCTGACGAACCCCTTTGCTAGCAACTCCTCAAGGTGTTCCTTCAATTCTTTTAACTCTCTCAGATCCATACGGTATGGTGAAATAGAGATAGGTTGGTTGCCTGGAGCCAAATCAATATCACGATCTGGTGGCATGCCTGGAAGATTATAAGGAAACACATCAAAGAACTCCCGGATCACGAGCACTGAATCAATTGCCAGAGTCTCTGTAGTAGTATCCCAGACATAAGCTAGATAAACCAAACAACCCTTCCCGACCATGTGTTAAGCCTTCAGAAAAGAAATAACCCGACTAGATGCACTGACAGACGGACCCTTCCACTCCAATCTAGGCAACTCTTGCATTGCCAAGGAAACAGTCTTGGCATGGCAATCAAGGATGGCGTGATATGGAGACAACCAGTCCATGCCTAGGATGACCTCAAATTCAGTCATATCTAGCAACAGAAGATCCGCTCTAGTCTTATAACTGCAGAATGTAACAATGCAGGACCGATATATACGATCCACAATAATAGAATCGCCCACCGGTGTGGACACATAAACATGAATACCCAAGGACTCAAGAGATACACCCAAGAAATGAGCAAACAGAGATGAAATAAATGAATATGTAGACCCTGGATCAAAAAGTACCGAAGCATCCCTACCGCAGATAGAAAAAATACCTGCGATCACGGTATCTGAGGCCACTACATTTGGTCTGGCTGGAATAGCATAGAACCTAGCTGGAGTGCCACATGTCTGGCCTCCTCCTGACTGGCATCCACATCTAGGACGGCCCCTACCCACCCGCCCTCTACCTTTGGATGGCCGGACAGTTGGTGCGGTAGTTGGTGCTGTAATCATAGGCTGATGACCCTGCTGTACCACCTTACCCCAAAGTTTGGGACTAAACCTCTTCATGTGGCCAGGATCCCCGCCCTCATAATAACCCCTCGGAACGATGGACTTCTGACCGGAAGTCTGACCCTGATATCCTGAATACCCGCTGGAGGAACACTGAATAGTTGGTGGCCGGTAGGAACTCTTTGGCATAACGCTAAAATAGGACTGCACTGGAGCACCTCATGGAGATAGCGGTGCTGGATATGTGGGCCTGCTAGGCTGCCCTCTCCCAAACTGACCTCTGCCCCCAGATGGAGCACCGTTGAACCCTCCAGAATAACGGAACCTCTTGTCCTGTACCATCTGCTCTCTGCTCTGCTGACAGACACCCTCGATCCTCCGAGCTATCTCCACAACTCGTAAGTAGTCCCCATCTCAACCTCTCGGGCCATGGAGGCCTAAATACTAGAGTGCAAACCTGAAACGAACCTCCGCACTCTCTCTCCATCGGTAGGAAGTATCATGAGTACATGGCGAGACAACTCAGAGAACCTCGCCTCATAGTCAGTCACTGACATCTGACCTTGTTGGAGCTGCTCGAACTGAAACTGCAACTCTTCCCTCTGAGAGGGTGGAATATACCTATCCAAACAAATACGTGTGAACTGATCCCAAGTCAAGGGAGGAGAACCTGCTGGTCTACCGAGAAGATATGACTGCCACCACCTACGGGCCCTGCCCTCCAGCTTGAAAGTAGTAAAGTCTACCCCATGGGACTCTAATATCCTGATGTTATGCAGTCTGTCCCTACACCGATCAATAAAGTCCTAGGGATCCTCATGTCGCTCACCTCCAAAGATAGGAGGGTGTAGCCTGGTCCATCTGTCCAATAGCTTCTACGGCTCGCCAGCCGCAGCTGGTCAGGGCTCAGGTATAGTTGCTGCTACTGGCTGGGCTCCGACTACGGGTAGTGCGCCCGGGGTCTGATACACGACAGCTGCATGACCTGGAGCCTAAGCGGTAGGGGTCTGTGCTCCCCCTCTCGCTTGAGATATGGCTGGGTCGGCTGGAAATAAACCAGCCCGAGTCATAGAATCCATGAACCTCATCATACGGCCCATGACATCATGGAATCCCGGTGCGGACATGAAATCCACCTGGGATGGCTCTACTGCAGGCACCTCGCCCTGCCCCTCAATAATATGATCCTCCACTAGATCCACCAGTGGCATGACTGGAGCAACTCTAGGACACCCCCGTCCTCTACCATGAGCTGGAGACCTCCCTCGGCCTCTAGCAACACGTGGAGCAGCTCCTCCATGGTTTGGAACATACGTTGCGTGCGTTCTCACCATCTGTGAGAGAGAATGAAAGAAAGATGCTTAGTACACCATCAACTATACAATAGGAGATGAAGAAAGAGTAGTTTCCTAACACCCTATACTCTCTCGAAGATAAGTACGGACGTCTCTGCACTGATCCGCAAGACTCTATTAGGACTGCTCATAACTTGTGAGACCTACGTGAACCTAGTGCTCTGATACAATATTGTCACGACCCAATTCCCCTATAGGCCGTGATGGCACCCAGCGTCACCGCTAGGCAAACCAATAGAGAACTAACCATGTACCTATTCTTTAAACATTTTTTGAAATAGTTGATTTTAAATTATTAAATAAGAAGAGACGGGAAATTTAATAAAGTAAAGCGCAACCAATTATAAGATCAAGTGAGGTAAAATAAATACTCAAAATTCATTAAGTGTCTACTAGCTAAATCCTAAGTCCCAGTGTGACAAGTGTACAAGTTACTAGTAGAATATACAAAACACTAAGCTACTGTCTGAAATAAAGAAGACAGAAAGTATATACAAAAGACAGACTTCGGGTGCTACAGAACGGGCTCGGAAGGCAGCTCACCACTAAGTCTTGGAGTATCAAGAGTGCGCGCCGGGATGATAACCAGATGCACCTGCCTCAGACCCTGCACGGTTAGTGCAGAAGTGTAGCGTGCGTACATAAACAACATGTACCTATTAAGTATCAAGTCTAACCTCGAAGAAGTAGTGACGAGGGGTCGACTTCGACACTTACTATGGGCTAATAGTAAAATACCGAAAAAATCTAAATAAGCATGAGTTATGTAAATAATAATAAGACTCAAAACATGCAGCGAATAAATAATTCCTTCATTAATGGTAAATCTCAAATCATGTTCCATCGTTATATAATTGTAACCTCTCAAGCCAATAGAAACAATATCAAGTATAATTAGGCTCCAAGTATTATTAAGCACGATTTATGCCGAGGTCACAAGGCCCGATCCCACACTATATATATATATATATATATATATATATATATATATATATATATATATATATATATATATATATATATATATATATATGTATGTATGTATGTATGTATGTATGTATGTATGTATGTATGTATATGTATATTATGTGGACTGCCGAGGGTCAAACGACACGAACCATAGATGCATCTATTAACCTGCCGAGGCAAACGGCCCGCTCCCATGAGAGTAGGGGAATTTACCTCGCTCGCGGAAATACTTGCGACGCGAGTGAACATAGATTTCTCAAAGTTATTATAAATTTGTTCGATTCTTCCCAAACATAAGAAATCCGAACTGGGGATTTTAAATCTAAAAGTCCTTAATCTTGGTTCTATTTAAGAAAATTAATAAGTGGAATCAACATAACAGTGCAAACAAGGTATGATGTAAACCTGAGACTTCCCGGACATTACATGGAATATAGCTACGCACCGACTCTCGTCACCTAAAGCGTACGTAGCTCCCCACGCAAGTAATTTACAACAAAATACACCTAAGTGGATGAGTTCCCACTTATAAGATTAGACAAGAGACTTTCCTCGTTCTCAAGCTCACTTCCAATCCACAAATATGCTTTGAATCCTCAACTCGGTGCCAAATAACCCAAAACTAGTCAAATGTTATATAAATTAATCAATACATGTTCAAAGTTCATAGTTTAACTATTAGAGTAATTACCAAACCCAAATTGGAAGATTCCAAAAATTCACCCTCAGGCCCACGTGCCCGGATTTCGGAAATTTTCGAAGATAATCGTTACCCATACCTTACGAACTCAAATATATAATTTTCTTCCCATTCCATAATCATTTTCGCGGTTAAATTCCATTTTTATCAAAACCTAGTTTTTTCATTTAAACCCAAAATTTTCATAATTTTTCATGTTAAAATCTACCCATAATCAATGTATTAAACTCATCTTCCATAGAAATTACTTATCTCAAGGTGCTAGGTGAAAACCCCTCTCAAAGAGCTCCAAATTCGCCCAAGAGATGAAAGCAAATGAGTCAAAATAGCCTAAGTCTCGTTTTTAAAAGATGTTTCTGCCCATGGGTCTTTATACGCGATCTCGAGTGGGCTTCCGCGATAGCGAAGGCCAAAAGGTCATGCCCTGAAATTATACCCTTCGTGAACGCGGAGAAGGTCACGTGAACGTGAAGGCTTAGGCAGCCTGCCCACCGCGAACGCGACGTCCTCTTCGCAAACGCGAAGGCCAAAGGCTGACCCTCCTCCCCTGCAGGCCTTTCACTTCGCGAACGCGAAGACCTAGGCGCGAATGCGAAGGCTTGTGGTCCAGAGCTCCGCGAACGCGGTCTCCATCTCGCGAACACGTAGTGAAATCTTCCACCCAGCTTCATCCCAACGCGAGTGTCCTTCTGCGTTCACGAAGAAGGAAACCAAAACTGGAAAAATCTGGTGTTTTCAACTTAACTCCGGGCGGTCCGAAACACACCGAGCCACTCGGAACCCCGTCCAAATGCACCAACAAGTCCATAAATATAATACAGACCCGCGCAAACTCTCACAATGCGTAAAACAACAACAAAACTAAGAATTGCACCCCAAAACCAAGATGAATAAAATTATGAACTTAAAGTTTCCAATTCGCTCCGAACGCGCCAAATCGTACTTAGACTATTCGGAATGACGCCAAATTTTGCGCGCAAGTCTTAAATCATCATACGGAACTATTACCAGGCTCGAAATCCTGAATGGACCTCGATAACACCAAAATATACTCCAAACTAAATTTTAAGAACTTTTAAACCTTCAATAAGCCAATTTCAACATTAAGCGTCGAAACGCTCCCGGTTCATCCAAAACCCGATCCGAATATACGCCCAAGTCCAAAATGATCATATGAACCTATTGAAATCATAAAGTTCCAGTTCTGAGGTTGTTTACTCAAAAGGTTGACTCAAGTCAAACTTAGCCCTTTTTAGCCAACCTTAAGGAACCAAGTGTTCCAATTTTAACCCGAATCCTTCCAAATCCCAAACTAACCATCCCCGAAATTCATAAAATAGTAAAAGCGCATATGGGGAGTCTTATTTAGGGGAACAGGGATCTAGAAAGAAAAATGACCGGTTGGGTCATGTGAATGCGCATGTGAATGTCATGAGTGTCACTATACCGTATAGCATGAGGAAATGCATCTCTATGCCTGTATGTCAAGTATCTATGCCAACTGTAATACAATGCGATGATAAAGCCATGTGCATACTCTCGGAGTATCAATGCACTCAGTCCTCCCAATCACTCAATCCTCACAGTCACTCAGCACTCGCGCTCAGTACTATACAGGGCAGATCCAGCCCAAATACAAATCGATCCGGGGCAGATCCAGCCCAAATGCAAATATATCCAAGGCAGATCTAGCCCAAATGCAAATGAATCCAGGGCAGGTCCAGCCCAAATTCAAATAAATCCAGGGCAGATCCAGCCTAAATGCAAATGAATCAATACCAACTGCGCTCACTGTGGGTGTGCATACTCCAGAGGGGCAGATCCAGCCCAAGCGCTATAATAAGCAAAATTCTGGCAAGAATCAATAGAGCCTGCTAAGGCGTGCAGCCCGATCCCATAAATGTCACTCACAAACAGGCCCTCGGCCTCACTCAGTCATCAATCTCTCCAGTATCTCTGGCTCATAATATCATGAAAATCTGCCCCAAAATGATGATGTTATGTATCAATAAATGATAACAGAGACTAAGATATGGCATGCAAATGAATGCGTATGACTGAGTATGTAATTGTAATGGAAGCAAATAACTCAATAACAGAAATGACCTCAGTGGGTCCCAACAGGATAAGGATATAGGCTAGACATGGTTTCTAACATAGATCACAACTCAATTACTCTAGCACGTAGAGATTTCATAGATACAAATAAGCTTAAGTAACTACATAATACCATAGAAATAACCGAGTCACAATTCACACATTGCACGCCCACACGCCCGTCACCTAGCATGTGTGTCACCTCAACACCAAACAGATATCACATATATTCAGGGGTTCATACCCTTAGCACCAAGTTTAAAAGTGTTACTTACCTCGAACAAGCCAAATCCAATACCGAGCAAACCAAATGATACTCCAACTATGCCATACCGCGTGTACCGACCTCCAAACGGCTCGAAACTATCTAAAAGCAACTCAAATACATCAAATAATACATAAGGAAACAATTTCAAATGATAAAGGTCGAATCTTTAATCAAAAGCTCAAAGTCAACCAAAACGTTAAACTCGAGCTCACACCTCGAAACCAGACAAAACTCGCAAAATATGACAACTCATTAAATTACGAGTACAACCATACTAGTTTCACTCAAATTCGACTCCGAATCGATGTTCAAAGCTCAAAAATTCACTCAATGAAACTTTAGACAAAACCCCCCAATTTCTCTCTTGAAATCCTCAATCAAATGCCACAACAAAGATAAATTCATGGAATAAACTCAAAACCAAGTAGAGAACACTTACCCCAATCCATGTGGTGAAAATTGCTTAAATAATCGTCTCAATCCGAGCTTCATAGCTCCAATTATGATAAAATGACTCTAACCCTCAATATGGAATTTAATAGAGTCTACCCAGCGTCGTTCGAATTTGCAAACCAGTGGTCTCACATGCGACCTTCTCTTATGCGGAAAAGGCTTGCACCTGCGAGACAGCCTCAACCAGCAGTGGTCGCTTTTGCGAAGCCCAGAATCGCTTGTGCGATGGCACTTCTGCACGAAAGATGCCGCACCTGCAGCCTCGCAGATGCGTTTGCACTCCGCATCTGTGCCCTTCTCGCCCACTGCCCCTTACGCTTCTGCGAAGAAAACCCCACATCTGCGAAGTCGCTTCTGCGGCCAATATATCAAATCAATCCGGAATGAACTCAAACTTTGCGTACAAGTTTCAAATGGCGTAACAAATCTATTCCTATTCTCAGAACCACAATCTGAATCCGATATCCTCAAAGTCAACTCTTGGTCAAACTTATGAACTTTCCAAGCCTTCAAATTTCCAACTTTCGCCAATTAGTGCTGAAACCTACTAAAAATATCCAAATGCAAATCCGGGCATATGGCCGAGTCTAAAATCACCATCCGAACCTAACGGAACCATCCAAACTCCAATCCGAGGTCGAATACTAGAAAGTCAAACTTGGTCAACTCTTCCAACTTAAAGCTTCAATCATGAAATTCATTCTTCGAAATCGGTTTCGAATAACCTGAAAACCAAAACCGACGATTCACACAAGTCATAATACATCATACGGAGCTACTCATGCCCTCAAACTATCGAGCAAAGTGCAAATGCTCAAAACGACCGATTGGGTCATTACATTCTCCCTCCCTTAAACATACGTTCGTCCTCGAACGTGCCAAGAGTTGTTCCAAAGCCGTCAAATCATTGTGTAACCTTACCATGCACATACCCGGGGGTGATCCCACGTCACCCTAATCATATAATCCTGACAACACAACATAACTGAAGATCATTACTCCAACCTTAGACCGTAAACCTTAGAATCCAATTTCCACATCCAGAATTTCTTACAATACCCGAATCTCACACCTACACACTGTGTAAGTCTGAACAAGTTGTATCAAGACATAACCATAACCCAATATATAATCACATGATGTACCACATAACGCAGATGCTCACAACAATAACTTTTGACCATAGTAGCTGCTCAAAACACACCCAATACCAGTAATGAACCTCATAACAAACAAAACCTCATTCTAAAACTTTTGTACACTGCTGATGATGAAAGAAACAGGCAGAAACTCGTAACCACTTATCAGATTAATAATTCATGGAGCTCTCTCTCCTTCGACAAGAACTATAGCCAATTTCTAAGCCGATCAGCGACATTATCCTTCCAAATATAGCGCAATCAAATCTGATAGCACCCATTCTAGGTCCAATGACCTTACCTCATCAAGCACAACTATTCTATTGACATGCCACACCAATACAACCTAAAGTCACAACCATGCAATCCGTGCACCAATAAGCAACAATCCAAATGCACTAAATCATGGAAAATGACTCAAACGAGAGAACCATCCCACAAGTTCAACAAGTACCACCACAACCGAAATGCTACGAATCCATTGTACATAGTAGAACCAAGACACATAAATCTAACACAAAGGATCATATCCCGACATAACCCAACTGCAATGCGTGACCTCATCCAAACACTGGTCCATATGAAATACCTCAAGCCACAATGCTCAAAATCAATAACCACGCACAATTCGACATCAAGTACCCAAAGAGCATGACTGTAACCACGGAGAAGCAAATAATACAATACCACAACCCGTGAGGACCATAACCAAGGAGCAATCAACCATTTCATACCCCAATCACCAAATCACACGAAGTCCGCTATAAGACCCAAACAGAACCGCACCATGTGTACATATAACCAACAAATCACAACCCCTTATAGCATAGAGGAGTAATACATAGATCATACCATAATACGAATAAGCTCAACTCTAACCTGATGGCACATCCCACAATCCGGTTTAGAATACTCATCCTCATTCGGCCTACCAATGGGTCCCAAATCAACTCTAGTTATCCACAAATAGATAAATAACCCTCCAAACGTCCACAATGACCTAACCATAACGCTTACCATCATCTGGCTAGCTTTGGCAAAGTTTTCACAGTCCACAACCATGAAACAGTCTGCTACTGAAAACTCCCAGTCTCCAAATCCATAGACCACACCAGTCTATATTTGATCCCAGTTCCATCGTCCGAATGTCTAACACACCTCTCATACACGATCATCCCGCGAGGAATACTTCTATAATTCTTCCATGCCACATAGAAAAATCTGAATATCAACAGTCAATCAACCAACCGAGTATCGCAATACCAATGAAGCATCCGTAAGTCAAAACACAATGCGCCTTCTGAATGTATCATGCCAGCATGTGCAGTACACTATACACTCTACTCAGGTAATACCAATTAGTGCCAGCTACCGAAATTATTGTGCTGCTTAAACTCATGATCTTCCTTTTGGGACTGAATCGTATACTTAGACATGAAAATCCCCATCTCAAACCACACCTCATCTATCATGCCATCATATGAAAGTACGAGAATCTCATAATCAGCTCTAACTCACAAGTAGAATACATACCCGTTCAACCAAAAACCCTCCATTTGATATCATCCAGCAGAAAATCATAATACATAACATGCTCCTCACGCCGATAGGAAATATCCATCTCAAATCGTGGTAGAAACCATCGAAAACTCTTCGAAACCCATTTGCACATAACCAATCCATCAAAACGAAATCTCTCTAACTCAACCAAGACACACGAGTCACTAAACCCAATAGTATTGCCACAAAACACCTGTAGAACTCACCTCATCATAAGTACCCAAAGAACCGATCATATCCCTTACCGTGCTGATTCAACCTTATACCAAGTTGTCATATTTCTCCGAGCTCCTTTCGAATTACCCTCAAGTTGGCACACCTCCTTTTCATAACACTGCGATCCTTACACCAAGCTCACCACAAGAGATCCTAGCATAAACCACACCGCCCTAAGGCCTATAAGCCGCTGCATTCCCTCTTAAGCACCCCAAAAGTACCACAACCAAGACACCCACTCTGAAGAGACCTTCTGTGAATCTAAAACTGTTTCCCTCACCTTCCTAATACTGAAATGTAGAATCCATAATGATACAGAAATACCGCAAGTCTCCACACCATCCAACACAAATCTCAGATCTTAGCCATGTACGAATCCAAAAAATTCTCAAATGCCACATATAACTCTTGAATCCATTAGAACCTTCTCGAGAGTCATCTACTCTGCTCACATCTCAATTGCACCACCCAAACGGGCCGAACGATCTGTGCCTCATTAGCTTAATAACACCCAAAGAAGTAATCTACACCTCTAAGCAACCAAGTGAATCCCTTTTCCTTAGTACATCACATCTACCACGAACAACAAACCCGAATCATTCTAAGATTACTATATATCCATCATGTGTAGTACACCATACATCCAAAAATTTCCTTGCTTAAGTCATCCTCAAAACCAGTCTATGCAAGTCATAACCAATCCATAAGTATGCCTCAGACCGAAACTAATACAACACATAACCATGCAATCAAATCATTGATAGCAGACTCCCTCACTTGGCTCAAAGCCATAGATCAAAATACTAGATAACTCACAATGCCCATACTCTATTACTGCCATAATACCACCATGAGATTCAACTAAATCCTTTATAAGCTCATGTAACACAACCCATCTAATACCTCAAATCACATGCAAATCTTGCATTCATCCTCGTGACGGCCATGTCAACTATTACAATCGATCCAAACTCAAATCGCAAAACATATATCCCACTGGTAGAAAAGAAAGCCTTCATACAACATCATAAAGATCACACATCCGTAGATTACCCTGTGGGTTATAACCCAACTGCTTAGCCTCAAACTGACATGTCTCTATACCCTTTTCACAACCACAACTATTATGCAATCACTTAATCTTCCTAAGTCTGAACTCATCAATAAGACATGAGAATCTAATTCGTTCCACAACTAGGCAACATGAAAGATCATTCAATACACTCATAACTCGATACTATACGTCACATCTAAAACAAAATCAAGCACCCAATTGTCCTTTTCACATCCCAAGCAAACTCTTCCAATCACATTTAAACCATCTGAACACATCTTGCAGTCACATCATGCTCATCATATAGCCATCCACCCGCTCATCGAGCCACAAATTCCACTCATAGGGGCACTATCGGACATATAAGTCCAAATGCACATGCTCACACAACTGAAATCCACGTGCTCAAGCTACAGTCAAAATCTTGCCTCAAGTCCTCCATACTGGCCCATCATCAGCACACAGAAGTCATATCTCGCACCTCATCCATGGAATCACAAGCTGTCGATGTATAGCTGATACCGAGCGCTCACATGCGCATATGAGTGCGTGGAAGAAATTCAAAGAGTTATGCTTCAAGCTGAATCAATACCGCACTATAAGGACAGAAGGATGGTAAATATATCCTAAATGCCCTGTAGCCTCTCGAAGATAGGTATGGACGTCATCATGCCGATCCGCAAGACTCTACTAGACACTTGCTCATGACTCGTAGAACCTATGAACCTAGATATCTGATACCATCTTGCCACGACCCAAAATCCAACTAGTTGTGATGGCACCTTGCCCAACCCGCTAGGTAAGCAAATTAATAGCTATCCAATTTAATGAGATTTATTGAGACAAATGAATGATAAAATAATTGAACCTTTACACATTTCCCAAGGACTAGTAGTACAAATCATGAGCTTCTAAAATTTAAAATTTACCAAGCTGGTATGAAGTAAAATACATCATATGTTTGAAATATACACGAATAGATTAAAATTCTAAAGCTGCCAAGATCGAGAGGCAGCTATGACCGGAACGCAGGTACATCTTCAAATCCAAATCCCACCATACATAGCAATATCAACATCCAACACCTGCACACAAGGTGCAGAAGTGTAGTATGAGTACAACTGACCCCATGTACTCAATAAATAACAAACCTAACTCTAGGTTGAAAGTAGTGACGAGATGGAACAAAGGTCGGAGTCCAACACCAATAGCCAACAACAGTTCACAACAACATGATATAAGTGATAAAAGAAGTAACTCAGAGATATAATGGTCATCTCATTCACAGTTCCAAAAAATACGTATGAGTTTCAAGTATATAAGTGAAAACCCAAATCTTTTACCGAAATCACCAAAATATGAGTAAGTTTGTAAAACTGTGATTTTTCCCAATTTCAACAAGATTTAAGAAGTCTCATTATTAGATAGCATGAGGAAAGTACATCTCTATGCCTACATGTCAATGCGCATGTGAATGTCATGAGTGTCACTATACCGTACAGTATGAGGAAATACATCTCTATGCTTGTATGTCAAGTATGTATGCCAACTATAATACAATTCGATAATAAAGTCATGTGCATACTCTCGGAGTATCAATGCACTCAATCCTACCAATCCCTCAATCCTCACAGTCACTCAGTACTCGTGCTCAGTACTGTACAGAGCAGATCCATCCCAAATGCAAATCAATCCAGGGCATATCCATCCCAAATGCAAATAAATCCAGGGCATATCCAGCCCATATGTAAATGAATCCAGGGCAGATCCAACCCAAATTCAAATAAATCCGGGGCAGATCCAGCCCAAATGCAAATGAATCAATAGCAATTGCGCTCACTGTGGGTGTGCAGACTCCGGAGGGGCAGATCCAGCCCAAACGCTATAATAAGCCAAATTCTAGCATGAATAAATAGAGCATGCTGCGGTGTGCAGCCCGATCCCATAAATGTCACTCACAAAGAAGCCCTCGGCCTCACTAAGTCATGAATCTCTCCAATCTCTCAGGCTCACAATGCCATGAAAATCAGCCCCAAAATGATGATGTGATGCATCAATAATTGGTAACAGAGACTGAGATATGGTATGCAAATGAATGCGTATGACTGAGTATGTATTTGCAATGGAAGCAAAAAACTCAATAATAGAAATGACCTCAGTGGGTCCCAACAGGATAGGCATATAGCCTAGACATGATTTCTAACATGGATCACAGCTCAATTACTCTAGCACGTAGAGATTTCATAGATACAAATAAGCTTAGGTACCTACACAGTACCACAGAAATAACCGAGTCACAATTTACATGGTGCACGCCCACACGCCTGTCACCTAGCATGTGCGCCACCTCAACACCAAATACATATCACGTATATTCAGGGGTTCATACCCTCAGCACAAAGTTTAGAAGTGTTACTTACCTCGAACAAGCCAAATCCAATACCGAGCAAGCCAAACGATACTCCAACCATACCATCCCACACGTACCAACCTCCGAACGACTCGAAACTAGCCAAAATCAACTCAAATACATCAAATAATACCTAAGGAAACAATTCCAAATGATAAAGGTCGAATTTTTAATCAAAACCCCAAGTCAACCAAAAAGTCAAACCCTGATTTGCACCTTGGAACCCGACAAAACATATAAAATTCGATAACCCAATCAATTACGAGTCCAACCATATAAGTTTCACTCAAATCCGACTCTGAATCAATGTTCAAAACTCAAATATTCACTCTATAAAACTTTAGTCAAACCCCCCAATTTCTCTCTTGAAATCCTCAATCAAATGCCAAAAACAAAGATAGATTCATGGAATAAACTCAAAACCAAGTAGAGAACACTTACCCCAATCCATGTGGTTAAACTTGCTTAAAGAATTGTCTCAATCCGAGCTTCATAGCTCCAATTATGATAAAATGACTCTAACCCTCGAAATGGAATTTAATAGAGTCTGCCCAGCATCGTTCGCATTTGCAAACCAGTGGTCGCACCTGCGACCTTTGCTTCTGCGGAAAAGGATCGCACCTGCGAGACAGCCTCAACCAGCAGTGGTCGCTTCTGCAACACCCAGAATCGCTTCTGTGATGACACTTCTGCGCGAAAAATGCCGCACCTACGGCCTCACAGATGCGTCTGCATTCTGCATATGTGCCCTTCTCGCCCACTGCCCCTTTATGCTTCTGCGAAGAAAATCCCGCATCTGCGAAGTCGCTTTTGTAACCAATATTCTGCAAATGTGGCTACACCAGAACCAGCAGCCTCAGCTAATTGCAA
This sequence comes from Nicotiana tomentosiformis, assembly GCF_000390325.3. Taxonomy (NCBI): domain Eukaryota; kingdom Viridiplantae; phylum Streptophyta; class Magnoliopsida; order Solanales; family Solanaceae; genus Nicotiana; species Nicotiana tomentosiformis. The sequence continues at coordinate 49,942,184 of NC_090813.1, forward strand.
CATGCAACAAAATAATCCAAACCTCGTCTGAAACTCATCTGAGCCCCTCGGGACCTCATCCAAATATACCAACAAGTCCCATAATATAATACGGACCTACTCGAGGCCTCAAATCACGCATAACAATATTAAAACGATGAATCACACCTCATATAAAATATAATGAACCTTTCAACTTTCAACTTTCAAAACTCGCACCGAAATATATCAAATCAATCCGGAATGAACTCAAATTTTGCGTACAAGTTTCAAATAACGTAAAGAAGCTATTGCAATTCCCGGAACTACAATTCGAATCCGATATCCTCAAAGTCATCGTTTAAACTTATGAACTTTTCAAACCTTCAAATTTTCAACTTTCGCCAATTAGTGTCGAAACCTTCTAAAAACATTCAAATGCAAATCTGGGCATGCGCCCGAGTCCAAAATCACCATCCGGACCTAACGGAACCATCAAAACTCCAATGCGAGGTCAAATACTAGAAAGTCGAACTTGTTCAACTCTTCCAATTTAAAGCTTCAATCATGAAATTCATTCTTCCAAATTGATTCTGAATAACCTGAAAACCAAAACCGACAATTCACACAAGTCATAATACATCATACGGAGCTACTCATTCCCTCAAACTACCGAGCGAAGTGTAAATACTCAAAATGACCAATTGGGTCGTTACACTCAAAGTAAGAAGCTTATCTCATACCTTTGATTTTCAACACCTACCTAGAGGTTAAGAATTGGTTCAAATTTCAAACTCTAAGGCTATGTATCTATGTTATTGGAATGTTGTAGCATAAAATGCATTGTTGATTAATTGATCCAATATATTCCATAGAATTGAATTCTCATATTGACATACAATTGTGCATGTAAGGGGAAAAAAAGATGGCTTCTTTGCTTGCTGAGGAGACACTAAAAGCGGTTTATCCTATTTTCTTACTCTTAAGATAACGGAAAAGCATATATTACATAGAATAATGGAAACCCAAAATATTATTCTTTACCAAAATGAAAAAATAGAAATGTGAGGAGAAAGACAACGACAACCTACTATAAAATTTGTATGCTCTTTTGCATATTAGATGGCCTATTTGAATCAATACAATATTTTAAATAATTGAAACTTTACTATTATGGCACTTGTCAAAAGGGGGAAAAAAGATGGCTTCTTTGCTTGCTGAGGAGACACTAAAAGCGGTTTATCCTATTTTCTTACTCTTAAGATAACGGAAAAGCATATATTACATAGAATAATGGAAACCCAAAATATTATTCTTTACCAAAATGAAAAAATAGAAATGTGAGGAGAAAGACAACGACAACCTACTATAAAATTTGTATGCTCTTTTGCATATTAGATGGCCTATTTGAATCAATACAATATTTTAAATAATTGAAACTTTACTATTATGGCACTTGTCAAAAGGTTTTTTGCTGGTAAGATTTGCATATATAGTATAGCAGTCATAATTCAATCAGTTTAGAGGACAAAAAGAGGAGCAGTTTATCCTGAAACATTAGCATGAACTAAGATGAGGAGAAAAAGGATTCAAACACAGTAAATCTATTGAAAATCCTCCATCAAAGGCATTTTTGAAACCAGTTGAATTCTGAGAACTACTTTGTTATGTAAGATTTCTTCTTAGTAATCTGTAGCTAGGCAGTAAACAAAACGATTTACAGACTTGGAGTAAAGGTAAGGTGGTTGACGCTCTTGCTGAACTTATCTACCATTTTATAGGACACAAGCTTGAAAATGATAAGTTAATTTAGAACCTATGTAGTTTGACATGCATGGATCCTTGTGAGACACCTCAAGCATGAGTTTTGAATTATATATAGAAATAATTGAAGAGATCTTCTGTAGCCGCATGGACAATCTATTCTTGTATACTAATACACCAATTTCTTAATACTAATGCAGTTATGGCCTAGTGAACTATATTACATGATGAAAGCTTAATTATTTTTGTATTCTACCCGACGGACTATTAATCCACCAGTAAAACTTCTCTATCTACTATCACAAACAAACTTAAGTATTCATAAATTGCATGAAACTTGGAAATCAGGACTTCCACATCAAAGAGGAAGTAGGCTTATAACATATCAAACAGCTATACCAGAACCACTCTGATTGCATTTACTGTTTGCAGACACCACAAATGGATTGTGCTCCGTTAAGGAAATCAAGGAGAAAGGGGCTCTTAAGCCATCTCGAAAGTTTGGTGTAAAAAAAAGGTATATTATAAAAATTTGAGTAAAAAGTATATAGTCTATTCTTTATAATGTGGTTCATGAAAAATTATGAAATTGTAAAAGCAGACTATGATCTAACTGTATTGGAGAACCTTTAAAGGTAAAAATATTTTTTAGATATGGTGAAACTGTCCTCAACAGCAGCTAAATTTATTCTTGATTACAATGTCAAATAAAGTAAATCAAGTAATTATTTGAAAAGAGATCCAATGCCAACCAATCCTCCATATCTGATGACATGTAAGTGTGCTCATTAACATGCACTTGAACAAACATGAAAATAACTTGCAGAATTATATAGATATTTAATTTATAATTCTAAAAGATGTATACCTATTTTAAAAAACGAGAATACTCACATACGTAATGAAAATAACATAATAAAGATACAACAATAGTGGACAAATCATATAGCAACTGGGTCTGGCTCTCTCTAGTAAACTTGAGAATCGGGCCAAAAGGAGACCTCTAGTAGAGAAAACTTTTAAAGGTAACTGTTGGATAAGGATAACTTTTTCTTTTTAGAAGAAGTCAAAGCTAACTTGGGTCTTAAATGGTCTTAATGCATCGAACTCCTCACAAGATAGAGAGAAGAAACAAACCAAATAAATACGTCATATACCTAAACTCAGCTCTCGTTGTTAATTCATTAGTATACGTAAGCATATCGTAAACCAGACATCCTAAAATCTAAAGAGTGCAGATAATACTCATAAGTACCTTGAGCACTATGTTTAGAAAAGCAAAAGCAAAAGTAAAACCTAGAGCAATTTCACACTTTCAACCATTCTTATCTTTTTCATTGAGCCACAATAGGAGATGGTAACTGTGTAAAGAAGAACCTGAACCAGCAAGCCTTTTAACTGTAGAATTCATGTAAACCAAAATTGATTGAGATTCATTGAGTAGGATGCATCTACATTATAAGATCATAAAGTTAGATTTTGCATATGATATCTATCTATTTATAATGAACTTGATTTAGGCTAAGCATCCTATTCTAACATGGCAGGTAATTGATGATATACATATCTCAGTCAAATTATTGTAAATACAAATCTGGATATGGCTGCAGTAGCACAGCTTGGTTACTCATAAGGTTGCGGTAGCAAAGCTTGGTAGAAGTACTACCTGTAGGATCTTATTATAATTTGTCACATTGTTTAATGAACAAGAGAGAGAGCTATATGAGGTGTTCTTTTTTGTTATCCAGCCTCTTGTTTTCTCCTTTTTAAATATGCTAGTATCTAATGTATAAGTTCATGTTATATGCAGTGGTAAAGCTATAATGCATAATCAAAAATTCCAGAATCTCATAGATATTGAAGGTAAGACACGCTTCAAGATTTTCTCTACTTATTTTCAATTTTAGTCATTTCTTAAAATCCCATCTTTATGATACAGTTCCACTTTTTTACTACTTCAGAATCTTCCCAACAAATTAGAGGTCAGTCATACTGATTATGTGCTAAACTTGAAAAGACGCATAAGCAGGCAAACATAAAGCTTACCTTGATGCATATGTTGGTTTTCTAGTTCGCCATCAGAAATCTTATCGTACTTTCTCTAATTAAGTCAAGAGAAAACTCCCAACTCATTCATCAATGTCACGGTTCTTCTTGAGGAAATAAAAACTCAAAATAACTTTTCGTTTTCCAACAAACCTTGTGTCTCAGCTCTTTGGATGATTTTGGCTCTCTTTTCAGCTTCTGAGAACTACTTTTGTAAAGCCAATAAAAATTCTGTAGCCCCTCAATTTCTTGTTTGAGAGAACGAATTTGTTGCTCTTTATTCAAGCTAGTTTCATTTGCACCATCTAAAGCTAATGCCAACCTCTATTCTCTTCTTCACATTTTCGAAGTATCTCCAGTATAGTCAGAACAAATTTATCATTTGTAGAGCTCAGATGCTTGACATCAATATACCTTTTCTAGTTTTAACTCAATTGTTTTGAATATTTGCATATATGTACTGTATCATTACAACTAAGCATAAAATATTAGAACAACAAAGTGCAGAACTTACCTCTTACAGTGGAAGTATTGTCCCTTTTTCCCCACCTAGAGAAAATTTAGCTTCAAAAGCCTGTGAAATCCAAATAGTGAAATCCAAATTGTGCGTATATTCCAACTAAATGGATCACAAGAACTTGTTGCATGTGATGGAGATGCCTTAAATCACATACCGTCCAGGGATTGTCAAGCCAAAATGCAGGTTTGGTTATCTCTATGTCCTAATAGTTTTATAAACCGGATAAGCAAATATCGTCACCACCTCTTTAAGATTCATTGTCACGACCCAAATCTCCCTCCGTAGGATGTCGTGATGGCACCTAGTCTCTAAGACTAGGTAAGCCTAACACTTACCGAATTAAAGAGATAATTTAAACAGAACAACTACGAAGCATGAAACTGAAATTTCTATAATAAAACCAATGATCCTAAGTGCAATACAATACCCCAAAACCGGTAGTATAAGTCATAAGCTCTACTGAGTTTGCTAGAAAATCCATAAATACAACTGTTTGAAATAGAATTAAATAGTACAATTACAATATCATAAGGTGACTTCGAGGCCTGCGAACGATATGGAAGGTTTACCTTGAGTCTCCCCAGTAATGCTCAACCAGCTAGCTAATAATCAACAATATCCGAGGCACCTAGTAAGTATCAAAACTAACCTCGGTGGAGCAGTAATGAGGAACAATCGAGACACCCACTGGACTAAATAACCTGAGCAAGTATAAATGTAGAACTAACAGGGAACAGTATCAATAATAAGATAGGCATGATGACAATAATAATACAATATTTGTAATAGGGACTAAAAGCAACATTTAATATTGAGGCACAACGGGTAATAACACTATAGAGTAAGCTGAACACAATTCAATCCGATGAAATCAAATAAAGGAAAATAAGTGACAACTCAGTACGAACAATCGCTTTTACCCGGTTTATCCAAGAATTTTCATGAGGTACCAAACCTCAAAATCACAAATCACGAGTCCCAATTCGTGAACCCTAATCACTTGGCATCTTGTGCCCATATTATAATTCATAACAGCATGGACGACTCACGTACTAAGGGAGTGACAATATCTAATATCCGCACGGACCACTCATGTTCCAACAATAATAATGACTTATGACTGCACAAACAACTCACGTGCCAATAGGATAACTCTCACACATAAGGCAAGTACACGGGAGTACATGTAAATGGTCAAAAATTCAGGATTCATTTTCTTAAACCGATATAGGTGGTTTACTTACGTGTATACTTATGCAAGTGTTCTACCACAATTCAAGTCAACAAGTAAGAGTAGAGACAATGAATGGCACATAAGAAACGATCACCACAAAAGGTACAACATATTAAAGCCATCAATGAAATTGAAACAACGAATAGTACAACAAGATTAGCTACGCAGAACTAAGGAAAAAGTGTAACACAGAGAAAGGCAATTAATCGTATGCTAAGGAAACAACAATCAAAGATAAGTACAAAAGAATGGGGGAAAAGTCAACAAGGGTTACCACCAAGGTACTGCCTTGTAGTCTCAAATCATAAAATGAATCACAATCTTTTCTAATATCACCGCAGGAGCCTTTACATTTAGTTTTGAAAATTATTTTTCAGAAATAGCATCCCGCATTTTAGCCCACCTTATCACACCGCATGGCTTCTAGTAGTTCCCTTACGAGCCGCACGTATCAAGGCCGCCTTATCTCACCTCATACGTTTTAACACCCAGACCTTATACCACCGCATGCATATCAATAATAATAACAGCACAATAGAAACCTCGTGCAAACATCATAACAACAACACGGTAGATTCCTCATGCAAACATCATAACAACACCACGGTAGAAACCTCGTGCAAACATCATGACAATCCTCTCAACAATAACAGGTGTGCCAAAACATAACAACTCAACAAAATGGCTATCACGGCCCTAATTTTCCCTTGTAGGGTGTCGTAACGATACCTAGTATCTAAGACTAGGTAAGCCTAATAATTATACGGAATAACTGAATATAAAGTTGAAACTCAAACCTCATCATCTGAAATAAATAAAAACTTCGATTCAAAATAGCTACAACTCCCAAATATTGGTAGAAATAACTCACAAGCTCTAAAGAGAAATGCTAAATATTTCTATACATCAGAGTCTAAAGAGAATAAGGAAAACAACATAGTAAGGATAGAGGGGGACTCCGAGGTCTGCGGACGCTGACAGATATACCTTGAAGTCTCCACACACCGGCTAGCTCACTGATATCTGGTCTGATAGGAAGAATTTGGATCTGCACAAAAAGATATGTAGAATAGTAGTATGAGTACACCACAATGGTACCTAGTACCAAGCCTAACCTCGGTAGAGTAGTGACGAGATCAGGTCAGGGCCTTACTGGGAATAATAGGAACAACAAGGCAGAAGATATAATAATGTATGAGATGACAGATAAGTGTACGATAGAAATTCACAAAAGAAATTTGTAACGACCCGGCCGGTCATTTTGAATATTATAACCCCTTTCCCCCATTTACTACTCAATTTATGCCTTACAATTGATTTATGACTTATCGGGTTAGTTGGTTTGGGTCCGGAAGGAATTCGGAGTGAAATGAGACACTTAGTCTCATAATTAAAAATTTAAAGTTAGAAAAGTTGTCCGGATGTGGATTTATGTGTAAACGACCTTGGATTTGAATTTTGATGATTCCAATAGCTCCGTATTGTGATTTTGGACTTAGGAGCATGTTCAGAAAGTTTTTTTGAGGTCCGTAGTGGAATTTGGCTTGAAATGCCGAAAGTTGATTTTTTTGAAAGTTTGACCGGGTGGTTGACTTTTTGATATCGGGGTCGGAATCCGATTCTGAAAATTGGAATACCTCTGTTATGTCATTTATGACTTGTGTGCAAATTTTGAAGTCAATCAGACGTGATTTAATAGGTTTCGGCATTGTTTGTGAAAACTTAAAATTTCAAAGTTCATTAGGCTTGAATTGGGATATGATTCATGGTTTTAGCGTTGTTTGAGGTGATTTAAGCGTTTGACTAAGTTCGTATGACGTTTTAGGACTTGTTGGTATATTTGGTTAAAGTCCCGGGGGCCTCGGGTGATTTTCGGATGGTTAACGGATCAAATTCGGACTTAAGACCACTACTGGAAATTTTGCTTCTGGTATTTTAGCACCTGCGGAGGTCTGATCGAAGGTGCGAAGTCACATGTGCGCACCAGCCATCGCAGAAGCGACCAGACGTGAAGAGGAGTAGTAGTCGCAGGTGCGAAGCGATTTCCGCACCTGCGAGGACCCAGGTGCGAAAAGGAACGCGCAGAAGCGGAGGGAACCTTTTGGGGGATCGCAGATGCGGACATTTAGTCACACCTGTGAGACCGCAGATGCGGCTAATCTGGTCGCAGGTGCGACAGGGCCTACACAGAATAAAATTGGAGGAGTCCCGAGCTTTTGCCATTTTTGGGCATATCAAGCTCGGGTTGGGCGATTTTTGAGCAAGGTTTTCACGGGAAAACTTGAGGTAAGTCCCTTGTGATCATTTCTACTCCATAATATTGAATTATCATCAAATAATCAGACTAGATTACATGTTTTTAAGGTGTAAATCGGGGGTTTGAACTTAGGGATTTGGAAATAAGATTTGATGATTTGTAGATCGAGTTGATGTCGGATTTTGGTAAAATTAGTATGGTTAGACTCGTGGTTGAATGGGCTTTCGGATTTTATAACTTTTGTCGGATTCCAATACGTGGGCCCCACGGGCAATATTTGAGCTAAATTCCGGATTTTTATGAAAAATTAGCATTTTCTTATGGAATTAATTCCTATAAATTTTATTGAATGAAACGAATTATTGTGACTAGATTCGAGGCATCCGGAGGCCGATTTGCGAGGCAAAGGCATAGCAAAGTAAAGAATTTCATGTTTTGAGGTAAGTAACAGTTATAAATTTGGTCCTGAGGGTATGAAACCTCGGATTTTTGTGTCATGTGATTATTTTAGAGGTGACGCACATGCTAGGTGACGGGCGTGTAGGTGTGCACCGAAGGTATTGTTACTTGGTCCGTCCCGTGAAACTGTAAAGTGAATAACTTGTTGTTAGCTATATGCTCTCTTTGTGTTAAAGAAATTTGATTGTAAATCATGATAAAAATCATGCTTATGCTATGTGATAGTACTGTTGGAACTCACAGAGGTTGTGTACTTGTTGAATTATTTGCTAATTGTTGTCTTGTACTCAGTCATGATTTTACTTGTGTATCATACCTCAGTCTTTCTTGATATTTGCTGATTCACTATGTAATCTTTGTTTGGGCTGAACTTTGTGATTTCCGAGAGCTCGGGAGTCTAGAGAGGTTGAGGACTGAGTAAGGCTGAGGGCCGGTCGGTGAGGTAATGATATATGGCACGTGAATTATCCGTGCAAGATATTATAGCACGTGAGTTGTCCGTGCAGCACGTGAGTTATCAGTGCAGATTATGGTATTTGGGCTATAGGAGCCCCTCCGGAGTCTATACACCCCCAGTGAGTGTGGGTACCCATTGAGTGTGAGTGCTAAGGGCTGAGAGCCGAGTGGTTAAGCTGTTGTGACGAGTTGAGTGACTGTTGCCCTGAGAGGTTGTACTTGCTTTTCATTTGTTGTTGCATTTAGTTGCTATATGTCATTGTTGTGAAATTCTCTAAAAGATTCTATATTCGGATTACATGAACATGAACTGTATAAAATTGATTTGTTAAACTGCTGGATTTTTGTTCGCCTCAGGTATTGTATTCCCTATTACTATTATTTGGTACTACTTATCTTTTATCTCTCCCTTTTTCTTTTCTCTTCCTTCTTTCTTCCTTCCTTGCTTTCCTCTTCTTCTTCTTGCCCTTCCTGAGCCGAGGGTATATTAGAAATAGCCTCTCTACCTGCATTAGTTAGGAGTAAGGTCTGCGTACAGACTACCCTCCCCAGATCCCACCTGTTGGATCATACTGGGTTTGTTGTTGTTGCTAGATTTGAAAGCATGTCTATTCTTTGCTGGAATTATTGAAAGTGAACTATAACTGCGTAGCTCGTCACTATCTTCAGTTCCTTAGATATTATTGTTACTTGCTGAGTTGGTTGTACTCATACTACACCTTGCACTTCGTGTGCAGATCCAGGTGCTTCTGGACATAGTGGGTTTTGATTCTCTCGTACAGTTGATCTTCCGGAGATTCAGAGGTAGCTGTCGTGTTTCGCAGACCTTGTCTCTCCTTCCCTATCTCCTTGTTTACCGTATTTTGGTCTTAGACTATTATAGTCTATATTTTTCAAGACTTGTATTTATATTAGATGCTCATGTACTCAGTGACACCAGGTTTTGGGGAGTGTTCGGATCAGTATTTGTGGGATTTTGTATAGTATTTAAATATTAAAATTTTCAAACTTAAAAGAAATGGTGGTTTATTGATATTATCGGCTTGTCTATTGTAGAGATAGGCGCCATTATGACTAGTTGGGATTTTGAATCATGACAAGTTGGTATCAGAGCCTAGGTTACATAGGTCTCACGAGTCATGAGCAGGTTTAGTAGAGTCTTGCGGATCGGTACAAAGACTTATGTACTTATCTTCGAGAGGCTGCAAAACCCTTAGGAAAATTTTACTTTCTAGTATTCTGTCGTGCGAATTTGTTGATTCAGGAAAATAAATTTCTGTTATTGTATTCTCTCACAGATCGTGAGGACACGTACTACTGGATTGGACGGTCACCCACCGGTTAGGGCCCGCGAGAGGCCGGGGCCGTGGTAGAGGCCGGGGTCGAGGTAGAGGTCGAGGTGTAGCTCGTACCACAGTTGGACCCGCACCTATAGTACCACCAATTTCTCCAGGTCAGGAGCAGATTCCAGATATAGCTGAGCCGATAGGACAAGATGAGGCACCAGCTCTGCCTATTGAGATTCCAGGTCTTCAGGAGACTTTGGCCCAGATATTGACAGTTTGCACTGGTCTTGCCCAGGTGGTTTCGGCTTTGGCCGCACCTGCCACTTCTCAGGCCGGGGGAGGTACTCATACCCTTGTTGCCCGTACTCCAGATGAGGTAGTACAGGGACATCACATACCGGGGGCACCACCAGCCCCGTCGGTTGCAGCTGCTCAGGCCCTGATAGTTCTTGTTATGGCAAATGATGAGCAGAGGAAACTTGAGAGATTTGAGAGGCTTCGACCTCCACCATTTAGCGGTGTTGAGCCAAAGGGTGCTCAGGGGTTTCTAGATAAGTGTCAACGGATGCTTCAGACAACGAGTATTCTAGAGACCAGTGGGGTCTCGTTCACTACTTTTCAGTTTTCTGGGGCTGCCTTCAGATAGTGGTAGGCTTACGAGAGGTGTAGGTCGGTCGGTGCAGCACCCCTTACCTGGCAGCAGTTCTCCGGTGTATTCCTGGAGAAGTTCGTGCCTCAGTCCCGCAGAGAGGAACTGCGCAGGCAGTTCGAGCAGCTTCGTCAGGATGATATGTCCGTGACACAGTATGAGATGAGATTTTTAGAATTGGGCCATCATGCTATCTGGTTGATTCCCACAGACAGAGAAAGGATCAGGAGGTTCATAGATGGCCTCACTTTTTAGCTACGATTACTCATGACTAGAGAGAGGGTGTCTGGTGCTACTTTAGATGAGGTTGTCAACATTTCTCATCAGATTGAGATGGTTTGCAGCCAAGAGCGGGTTGAGAGGGAGGCGAAGAGAACTTGTGGTTCGGGTGATTTCAGCAGTGTTCATTCAGGGGGTCAGTGTTACCGCGGTAGGGGTCGTTCTTACAGACACGCTCAGACGGGTCGTCCAGCTCATCGTGGTTCATCAGCTAAACACGATTCTTACAGTGTTCACTCATGCCAATCTTCATTCAGTGCACTACCAGTGCATAGTTTGCATCATGCCTTGTCCGCTCAGGCTTTTACAGGTAATTCTTTGGGTTATCAGGAGTAGTAGTTCTGTCAGAGGAGGGGTTGTTTCGAGTGCGGAGAATTGGGTCATTTCAAGAGAGATTGTCCTAGGCTATTGAGTAGGGCTCTACAGCAGAGTTCTCCATCGACGGCACATGCACCAGTAGTTACACCACCCCCCCAGCCAGCTCGAGGTGGGGGTCAGGCAGCTAGGGGTCGCCCAAGAAGGGGAGGCCAGTCAGGTGGCGGTCAGGCCCGATTCTATGCTTTTCCTGTCAGGCCAGATGTTGTTGCTTCAGATGCAGTGATCACAGGTATTGTTTCAGTGTGCCATAGGGAGGCTTCTACATTATTTGACACTAGATCCACTTATTCATATATATATCATTGTATTTTGTTCATTATCTGGACATGCCCTATGAGTCCTTAGTTTTACCTGTTTTTGTGTCTACACCGGTGGGCGTTATTATTATTGTGGACCGTGTGTGGTAACTACTGGCTAACTGGAGACTAGAGTTGATATCTTATTACTCGGTATGGTTGATTTTGATGTAATCCTGGGTATGGATTGGTTGTCTCCATGTTATGCTATTCTGGACTGTCACGCAAAAATTGTGACGTTGACAATGCCGGGGTTGCCAAAGGTTGAATGGAGAGGTTCTCTAGATTTTGTTCCTAGCTGGGTAATTTCTTATTTGAAGGCCCAACGTATGGTTGGAAAGGAGTGTTTGTCATATTTGACCTTTGTGAGAGATGTTGATGCAAATACTCCTATTATTGATTCAGTACCGGTCTTGCGAGACTTTCCGGATGTATCTCCTGTAGACCTGCCGGGTATGCCACTCGACAGGGATATTGATTTCGGTAATAACTTGGTGCAGAGCATTCAGCCAATTTCTATTCCTCTGTATCGTATGGCACCAGCTGAGTTAAAAGAATTGAAAGAGCAACTTCAGAAACTCTTTGAAAAGGGGTTTATTAGGCCTAGTGTGTCACCTTGGGGTGCACTAGTTCTGTTTGTGAAAAAGAAAGATGGTACTATGCGAATGTGCATCGATTATAGGCAGTTGAACAAAGTTACAATCAAGAATAAATATCCCTTGTTGTGTATTAATGACTTATTTTACCAGCTTCAGGGAGCGAGGGTGTTCTCCAAAATTGATTTGAGATCTGGGTATCACCAATTGAAAATTCGGGATTCGGATATTCTAAAGACGGCATTTAGAACTCGTTATGGCCACTATGAATTTCTTGTGATGTCTTTTGGGCTAACCAATGCCCAATCAACATTTATGCATTTGATGAATAGTGTACTCCAGCCATATCTTGATTTATTTGTAGTGGTATTTATTGATGATATTCTGGTGTACGCACGTAGCCAGAAGGAGCATGCACGACACTTGGGTATTGTATTACAGAGGCTGAGAGAGGAGAGACTTTATGCCAAATTTTCTAAGTGTGAGTTCTAGCTTAATTCAGTGGCATTCTTGGGACATATAGTGTCCAGTGAAGGAATTAAGGTGGATCCGAAAAAAATAGAGGCAATTCAGAGTTGGCCCAGGCCATCTTCAGTTACTGAGATTCGGAGTTTTCTCGGCTTGGCCGATTATTATCGTTGCTTCGTGGAGGGATTCTCGTCTATTGCATCGCCTATGACTAAATTGACCCAGAATGGTGCTCCGTTCAGGTGGTCGGATAAGTGTGAAGAGAGCTTTCAGAAGCTCAAGACAACTTTGACTACAACTCCAGTATTGGTATTGCCAACAGGTTTAGAGTCTTATATTGTGTATTGTGACGCGTCACGTATTGGTCTCGGCACAGTACTTATGCAAGACGGTTGGGTGATTTTCTATGCATCCAGACAGTTAAAGGCACATGAGAAGAATTATCCGGTCCACGACCTTAAGTTAGCAGCTATTGTTTATGCCTTGAAAATTTGGCGGCATTACTTATATAGTGTCCAGTGTGAGGTAAATACCGATCATCGGAGTCTACAATATTTGTTTAAATAGAAGGATCTTAATTTGCGGCAGCGAAGGTGGTTAGAGTTGCTTAAGGATTATGATATCACCATTCTCTATCATCCCGGAAAGGCCAGTGTAGTGGCCGATGCCTTGAGTCGTAAGGCGGAGAGTTTGGGCAGCTTAGCATATTTACTGGTAGCAGAGAGGCCTTTAGCATTGGATGTTCAGGCCTTGGCCAACCAGTTTGTTAGATTTGATATTTCCGAGCCGAATCGAGTTTTGGCTTGTGTGGTTTCTCTTTCTTCTTTATATGATCGTATCAGAGAGTGCCAGTATAATGATCCACATCTGCTTGTCCTTAAGGACACGATTTAGCACGGTGATGCCAAGGAAGTCACTATTGGAGATGACAGTGTATTACGGATTCAGGGCAGGCTATGTGTGCCTAATGTAGATGGTTTGCATGAGCTGGTTCTCCAAGAAGCTCACAGTTCGCCGTACTCTATTCATCCAGGCTCCGCGAAGATGTATCAAGATTTGAGGCAGTATTATTGGTGGAGGAGAATGAACAAAGATATAGTTGAATTTGTAGCTTGGTGTTTAAATTGTCAACAGGTAAAGTACGAGCATCAGAGACAGGGCAGATTACTACAGAGACTTCAAATTCCAGAGTGGAAGTGGGAGCGTATTACCATGGACTTCGTAGTTGGGCTGCCACGAACTTTGAGAAAGTTTGATGTTGTTTGGGTGATAGTAGATCGGTTGACCAAATTTGTGCATTTTATTCCAGTTGGTACTAATTATTCTTCGGAGCAGTTGGCTGGGATTTATATTCACGAGATTGTTCGCCTACATGGTGTGCCAGTGTCCATCATTTCAGATCAGGGTACGCAGTTTACCTTATAGTTTTGGAGAGCAGTGCAGCGAGAATTAGGCACGCAGGTTCAGTTGAGTACTACATTTCACCCTCAGACAGATGGACAGTCCGAGCGCACTATTCAGATATTGGAGGATATGCTACGTGCTTGTGTCATTGATTTTATAGGTTCTTGGGATAAATTTCTGCCACTCGCGGAGTTTACTTACAATAACAGCTACTGGTCGAGTATTCGGATGGCTCTGTATGAGGCATTATATGAAAGACGGTGTCGGTCTCTGGTTGGTTGGTTTGAGCCGGGTGAGGCTAGGCTATTGCGCACTGACTTGATTCAGGATGCTTTAGAGAAGGTCAAAGTGATTCAGGAACGGCTTCGCACAGCACAATCTAGACAAAAGAGTTATGCCGACAGGAAGGTTCGTGATGTCGTTTACATGGTTGGGGAGAAGGCTTTGCTCAAGATTTCACCCATGAATGGTGTGTTGAGGTTCGGGAAGAAAGGCAAGTTGAGCCCTCGGTATATTGGGCTTTTTGATATACTTAAGAAAATTGGAGAGATGGCTTATGAACTTGCCTTGCCACATAGTATATCAGGTGTTCATCCAGTGTTCCATGTATCCATGCTCCTAAAGTATATCGGGGATCCGTCTCATATTCTGGATTTCAGTACAGTACAGTTGGACGGTAGTTTGACTTATGATGTGGAGCCGGTGGCTATTTTAGACCAGCAGGTTCGAAAGCTGAAGTCAAAGAGCATAGCATCAGTGAAGGTGCAATGGAGAGGCCAGCCAGTCGAAGAAGCTACTTAGGAGATTGAGCAGGAGATGCGGAGCAAATGTCCACACTTATTTGAGACTCCAGGTATTATTCTAAACCCGTTCGAGGACGAAGATTTGTTTAAGAGGGGAAGAATGTAACAACCTGGCTGGTAGTTTTGAATATTATAACCCTATTCCCCCATTTACTGCTCAATTTATGCCTTATAATTGATTTATGACTTATCGGGTTAGTTGGTTCGGGTCCGAAAAGAATTCAGAGTGTTTGAAAATTTTAAGTTAGAAAAGTTGTTCGGATGTGGATTTGTGTGTAATCGACCTCGGATTTAAATTTTTATGATTCCAATAGCTCCATATGGTGATTTTGGATTTAGGAGCGTGTTCGGAACTTTTGTTTTGAAGTCCGTAGTGGAATTTAGCTTGAAATGCCGAAAGTTGAATTTTTGGGATGTTTGACCGGGGGGTTGACTTTTTGATATCGGGGTCAGAATCCGATTCTGAAAATTAGAATACCTCCGTTGTGTCATTTATGACTTGTGTGCAAAATTTGAGGTCAATCGGATGTGATTTGATAGGTTTCGGCGTTGTTTGTAGAAACTTGAAATTTCAAAGTTCATTAGGCTTGAATTGGGGTATGATTCATGGTTTTAGCGTTGTTTGAGGTGATTTGAGCATTCGACTAAGTTCGTATGCATTTTAGGACTTGTTGGTATATTTGGTTGAGGTCTCGGGGGCCTCGGGTGAGTTTCAGATGGTTAATGGATCAAATTCGGACTTAAGACCACTGCTGGAAATTTTGCTTCTGGTATTTTAGCACCTACGGAGGTCTGATCGCAGGTGCAAACTCGCATGTGTGCACCAGCCATCACAGAAGCGACTAGACATGAAGAGGAGCAATAGTCGCAGGTGCGAAGCAATTTCCGCACCTGCGAGGTCGCAAGTGCGAAAAGGAACGCACAAAAGCGGAGGGAACCTTCTGGGGGATCGTAGATGCGGACATTTAGTCGTACCTGTGAGACCGCAGATGCGGCTAATCTGGTCGCAGGTGCGACAGGGCCTACACAGAATAAAATTGGAGGAGTCCCGAGCTTTTGCCATTTTTGGGCATATCAAGCTCGGGTTGGGCGATTTTTGAGCAAGGCTTTCACGGAAAAATTTGAGGTAAGTCCCTTATGATCATTTCTACTCCATAATATTGAATTATCATCGAATAATCCGACTAGATTACATGTTTTTAAGGTGTAAATCGGGGGGGTTTGAACTTAGGGATTTGGAAATAAGATTTGATGATTTGTAGATCGAGTTGATGTCGAATTTTGGTAAAATTAGTATGGTTAGACTCATGGTTGAATGGGCTTTCAGATTTTGTAACTTTTGTCGAGTTCCGAGATGTAGGCCCCACGGGCAATATTTGAGCTAAATTCTGGATTTTTTTGAAAAATTAGCATTTTCTTATGGAATTAATTCTAATAAATTTTATTGACTGAAACGAATTATTGTGACTAGATTCGAGGCATCCGGAGCCCGATTTGCGAGGCAAAGGCATAGCAGAGTAAAGAATTTCACGTTTTGAGGTAAGTAACAGTTATAAATCTGGTCCTAAGGGTATGAAACCCCGGATTTTTGTGTCATGTGATTATTTTGGAGGTGAAGCACATGCTAGGTGACGGGCGGGCGTGCACCGAAGGGATTGTGACTTGGTCCGTCCCGTGAAACTGTAAAGTGAATAACTTGTTGTTAGTTATATGCTCTCTTTGTGTTAAAGAAATTTGACTGTAAATCATGTTTAAAATCATTCTTATGCTGTGTGATAGTACTGTTGGGACCCACAGAGGTCGCGTACTTGTTGAATTATTTGCTAATTATTGTCTTGTACCCAGTCATGATTTTACTTGTGCATCATACCTCAGTCTTTCTTGATATTTGTTGATTCACTATGTAATCTTTGTTTGGGCTGAACTTTGTGATTTCCGAGAACCCGAGAGACTAAAGAGGTTGAGGACTGAGTAAGGCCGAGGGCCTATCGGTGAGGTAAGGATATATGGCACGTGAGTTGTCCGTGCACGATATTATAGCACGTGAGTTGTCAGTGCAGCACGTGAGTTATCAGTGCAAATTATGGCGCTTGGGCTGTAGGAGCCGCTCCGGAGTCTGTACACCCCCAGTGAGCGCGGGTACCCATTGAGTGTGAGTGCTGAGGGCTGAGAGCTGAGTGGTTGAGCTGCTGTGACGAGTTGAGTGACTGTTGTCCTGAGAGGCTGTACTTGCTTTTCATTTGTTGGTGCATTTAGTTGGTATATGTCATTGTTGTGAAATTCTCTGAAAGATTCTATATCCGGATTACATGAACATGAACTGTATAAAATTGATTTGACTTAAACTGCTGGATTTGAAAGTATGTTTATTCTTTGCTGGAATTACTGAAAGTGAACTATAATTGTGTAGCTCGTCACTATCTTGAGTTCCTTAGTTATTATTGTTACTTGTTGAGTTGGTTGTACTCATACTACACCCTGCACTTTGTGTGCGGATCCAAGTGCTTCTAGACATAGTGGGTGTTGATTGTCTCGTACAGTTGATCTTCCGGAGATTCAGAGGTAGCTGCCATGTTTCGCAGACCTTGTCTCTCCTTCCCTATCTCCTTGTTTACCGTATTTTGGTCTTAGACTATTATAGACCGTATTTTTTAAGACTTGTATTCATATTATATGCTCATGTACTCAATGACACTAGGTTTTGGGGAGTGTTCGTATCATATTAGACCTTGTGGTTTATTGATATTATCGGCTTGTCTAGTGTCGAGATAGGCGCCATCACGACATGTTGCGATTTAGGTCATGACAAAGTGACCCGGAATTCAAGAAGACAACTACAACACGTAAGGAAACAAGAATCTTACAAGTTAAGAAAACAACAAGAAGAACAACAACAATACAACAAATAGAGGTAGACAACATGGGCGCTCCCGAGGTACCACCTCGTAGTCCCAAAAGTAAATACACAATAGGGGTGCTCCCGAGGTACCGCCTCGTAGTCCCAAAAGTAAATACATAACAGGGGTGCTCCCGAGGTTCTGCCTCATAGTCCCAAAAGTAAATACACATCAGGGGTGCTCCATAGGTACCACATCGTAGTCCTAAAAGTAAATATACAATAGGGGCGCTCCCGAGGTACTGCCTCGTAGTCCCAAAAGTAAATATACAACATATAACCAATGGGACAATGAAATTACAGCAAGGAATCCTACAGTTAAAGACTGAACACAAAATCAAGGAAACAAGTAATTCAACTAAGCATGTTGCAAAAATTGCAAGTAAGAGATAAGACACGTAGACATGTGACACTAGGACAAACATGGAGACTACACGTGATAGAGTAACTCAATTAAGGAAATAAAGGAACTATTTAGCAAAAAATGGATTTTCAACATTTAGCCCGTGTACGCACTCATCACCTCGCGTGCATGGCCTTCACGTATTGCAATTTACCATAACAGTACCAAATCATAAGGGGAATTTCCCCCACACAAGGTTAGACAAGTCACTTACCTCAAATCCCGCTCAATCAATCAATAAGAAGACCTTTGCCCCAATTTTCGAACTCCGAGCGGCTCAAATCTAGCCAAAACAATTACACACTATAAATATAACTATAAGAAACTAATTTAAATAATAAATCTATGAACTTTAGCAAAGAATTGAAAAATCACTCCAAAACGTCGATCCGGGCCCACGTCTCGGAACCCGACCAAAATCTAAAATCCGATACCAAATCTCTATCGAAACCTCAAAATTTGGCCTAAGGATTTTTCCACCTTTTTTCTAATTTCTCAACCTAAATCCTTAATTAAATGAGGAAATTAATGATAGATTAGTGAAAATTAATCAAAAACATGTCAAGATTTCTTACACAAATGTTTCCTCTGAAAATCCCTCAAATTTCGCCTCAATCCGAGCTCTGTAGGTCCAAAAATGGAGAATGAAATCAAACCCTCGAACTTAGGCCTTTTTTTGCCCAGTGAATTCGCACATACGAACCCACAGCCGCATTTGCGGCTCCGCACCTGCGAAATTCCCATCGCAGGTGCGGTTCTCACTTAGCCCAGCAACTTTCGATTTTGCTGACCAAAATGCGCATATGCGCTTCTGCACCTGCGACATAGGAGCGCTTCTGCGCACGCGCTCTTGCGGACTAAGTTCGCTTCTGTGATCACCAGGCCTTCATGGCCTTTCCGTTTCTGCGTTTCCCCAATCGCATGTGCGAGTCCGCTACTGCGGAACTCTGACTGCATCTGCGGTCCCAACTGGGCGGGCCATAAACCGCTTCTGTGGTGCCGCACCTGCGGCCCAAAGTTCGCAGGTGTGATTGCACCAGACACAACAATGCTTCAGCATTCCCACAAGTCCAATATTATTCCGGATTCAATCCGAATCACACCCGGGGGGGCCCGGGACCCTGTCTGAATATACCAACAAGTCTTAAAATATCATACGAACTTAGTCGATCCTTCAAATCACATAAAATAATGCTAAAACATAAATTGCACATCGATTCAAGCCTAATGAACTTTAGAACTTCTAACTTCAACATTCGATGTTAAAACCTATCAAATCAAGTCCGATTAACCTCAAATATTGCACACAAATCACAATTGACATTACGGACCTACTCTAACTTCTGGAATCGAAATCCGGCCTCGATATCATGACATGATTAACAACAAAATGATAGCACATTGGCATATCCGATATATCATTGATCGGATTATTCAACTCTCAAAAAAGGTAATTTTACTTTTGTTCACACTTATAGAGAGGGAAATATAGTGGCTGATGAATTGGAAAATATGGGAGAATCAATAAATGGTCAGGTTTTAATGGATGATTCTAGTTCCTTACCGAAAGCAGTGAAGTCATTATTGAGACTCGACCAAGATGTCATCCCTACTTTCAGATTTAAGCCTATGAAAAATTATTTTATTATTAATGATGCTAATAGTAGATAATTTTGAACATTGTATAGTGTTGCTAACCTTGTGTATAGCATCCTTCTGTGAAGTTCATTATAGTTTCGAACCCTTAGGGCCAAATTTAGAATTGTTACTTACCTCAATCCGAGCAAATCCCTACTCCAACACACTATTGCCTCGTGAAACGGCCTCTGAATGCCTCGAATCTAGCCATAAACAAGTCGATATAATCAATACGGGCTAAAGGAATCAACTCTATAAGAAAATGCTAAGTTATTAATCAAAAGTCAAAAATCGACTCAAAAGCTGGCCCCCTTGGCCCACGTCTCGAAATCCATTAAAAGTCACGAAACCCAAAAGCCCATTCAACCACGATCCCAACCGTACCAAATTTATCAAAATCCGACAGTAAATCGTCACCCAAATCCCCAAATTAAACTCTCTAAATCCCTAGCTTTAAACTCCCAAATTTCACCTTAAATACACACAAACTAGGTGGGAAAATAAATGGGGAAACAAGATTATTGATAAAAAATGAGCACAAGGGACTTACCTCAAGAAACCCCTCGAAACTCCTCTAAAGAATCTCCCAAACCCGTGCTTGAAATGTTTGAAATGAAGCCAAAATTGCGAACCCTTATTTTAAATAATCTACCCAGGCTTTCCGCTTCTGCGGACACATAACCGCATATGCGGCGTCGCAGAAGCGACAATCCACCTACTTCTGCGGTGAACCGCTGGAGCTGGGCCTCCGCTTCTAAGGTCTTATTCCCCGCATCTGCGCAATCGCAGATGCGAAAACACCATTGCACATGCGCATTAATCGCTTATGCGCCCTTCACGCCGCACATACGGACACGCAGGTGCGGAAAACTCCTTGCACCTGCGACCACGGTCCTCCCCAATCTTGGCCGCATCTGCGCATCCTCAGCTCGCATCTGCGCATTCTCAGCTCGCACCTGCGATCAAAGCTCCACATGTGTGATTACACAAGCAGAATCCCTTCTTCAGCCATCTCTCAACTACAACGTTTGATCAGTTAACCATCCGGAATCAACCCGAGGCCCCCGGGACCTCAACCAATCATTCCAACAAGTCCTAAAACCCCATACGAACTTAGTTGAGCCCTCAAATCACATCAAACAACTTCAAAAACACGAATCATATCCCAATTCAAGCCTAATGAAACTAAGGAAATCCAACTTCTACAAACGACTCCGAAACCTATCAAATCACGTCCGATTGACCCCAAATTTTGCACATAAGTCACAAATGACATTATGGACCTACTCCAACTTCCGAAATCGGAATTCGACCCCGATATCAAAAAGGCCATACCTGGTCAAACTTTTCAAAAATCTAACGTTTGTCATTTCAAGCCTAATACCACTACGGACCTCCAATTCACAATCCGGACACGATCCTAAGTCCAAAATCACCCAACGGAGCTAACGTAACCATCAAAACTCCATTCTAGAGTCGTTCACACATAAATCAATATTCGGTCAACCATTTCAACTTAAGTTGCCAACTTTGAGACTAAGTGACTCATTTCATTCTGAAATCCCTCCAGGCCCGAACTGACTATCCCGGCAAGTCACATAACAACAATAAAGTACAAAATGAGTAGTAAATGGGGAAATGGGGCTACAACTCTCACAATGACCAGCCGAGTCGTTACATCCTCCCCCTCTTAAACAAACATTCGTCTTCGAACGGGTCTAGAAACATACCTGGAGTCTCTAATAGGTGTGGATATCTAGTCCGCATCTCCCGCTCGGTCTCTCAAGTAGCCTCCTCCACTAGCTGACCTCTCCACTGCACATTCACTGAAGCTATGTCCTTTGACCTCAACTTTCGAACCTACCGATCCAAAATGGCCACCGGCTCCACATCATAAGTCAAATCACCATCCAACTGGACCGTGATGAAATTCAAAACATGAGATGGATCACCGACATACTTTCGGAGCATAGAAACATGAAACACTGGATGCACACTCGACAAACTAGGTGGCAAGGCCAGCTTGTAAGCAATCTCCCCAATCCTCTGAAGTACCTCAAACGGCCCAATATACCGAGTGCTCAACTTTCCCTTCTTCCTGAACCTCATAACACCCTTCATGGGTGAAACCTTGAGCAGGACCTTCTCCCCAACCATGTAAGCAACATCACGGACGTTCCTGTCAGCATAACTCTTAGAAAGCATATCTCTTCTGTCTAGATTTCACCGTGCGAAGCCGATCCTGAATCAATTTAACCTTGTCCAAAGCATCGTGAACCAAGTCAGTACCTAATAGCCTAGCCTCACCCGGCTCAAACCAACCCACCGGAGATCTACATCGTCTCCCATACAAAGCCTCATACGGAGCCATCTGAATGCTCGACTGGTAGTTATTATTGTAGGCAAACTCTGTGAGCGGTAGAAACTGATCCCATGATCCCCCGAAATCAAAGACACAAATGCGTAGCATGTCCTCCAATATATGAATAGTGTGCTCGGACTGTCCATCCATCTGAGGGTGAAATGCTGTACTCAACTCCATCTGGGTGCCCAACTCTCGCTACACAGCTCTCCAAAACTGTTATATAAACCGCGTGCCTCGATCTGAAATGATGGACACTCACACACCGTGAAGGCGAACAATCTCCTGGATCTAAATCTCAGCCAACCCCTCCGAACAATAAGTAGTCCTAAATGGAATGAAGTGCGCGGACTTGGTCAGGCGATCCACAATCACCCAAATAGAATCGAACTTCCTCGAAGTCCATGGGAGCCCAACTACAAAATCTGTGGTGATCCGCTCCTATTTCTACTTTGGAATCTCTAGCCTCTGAAGCAATCCACCCGGTCTCTGATGCTCATACTTCACCTGCTGACAGTTAAGGCACCGAGCTACAAACTCCACTATATCATTCTTCATTCTTCTCCACCAATAGTGTTGCCTCAAGTCCCGGTACATCTTCGCGGCACCTAGATGAATGGAATACCGCCAACTGTGGGCCTCCCCAAGAATCAACTCACGTAGCCCATCTACATTAGGCACACAAATCCGACCATGCATCCTCAATAGCCCATCATCCCCAATAGTAACATCTCTAGCATCATTGTGTTGAACTGTGTCCTTAAGGACATGCAAATAAGGATCATTATATTGGCGCTCTTTGATGCGATCATATAAGAAAGACCGAGAAACCACACAAGCTAGAACCCGACTGGGCTCCGAAATATCTAATCTCACGAACTGGTTGGCCAAAGCCTGAACATCAACTGCAAGAGGTCTCTCACCAACAGGAATTAATGCAAGGCTACCCATCTCACTGCCTTTCTAGTCAAGGCATCGGCCACCACATTGGCCTTCCCGGGATGATACATAATAGTGATATCATAGTCCTTTAACAGCTCCAACCATCTCCGCTGCCTCACATTTAGATCCTATTATTTAAACAACTGGAAACTCAGATGATCAGTAAACACCTCACAGGATACACCCTAGAGATAATTCCTCCAAATCTTCAATGCATGAACGATGGCAGCCAACTCCAAATCATGAATAGGGTAGTTCTTCTCATGGGGCTTCAACTGACGCGACGCATAAGCAATCACTCTACCTCCCTGCATCAAGACACACCCAATACCGATCCGAAAAGTGTCACAGTACATTGTATAAGAGCCTGAAGCTGAAGGTAAAACTAGAACTTGAGTTGTGGTCAAGGCAGTCTTGAGCTTCTGAAAGCTCTCCTCACACTCATCCAACCACCTGAAAATAGCACCCTTTTGGGTTAATTTGGTCAAAGGCGATGCAATAGACGAGAAACCATCCACGAAGTGACGATAGTAACCAGCCAAGCCGAGAAAGCTCCGAATCTCCATAGCTGAGGACGGTCTGGGCCAACTCTGAACCGCCTCTATCTTCTTTGGATCCACCTGAATCCCCTCACTGGACACCACGTGCCCCAAGAATGCCACTGAACTAAGCCAAAACTCACATTTGGAGAACTTAGCATAAAGCTTCTTATCCCTCAACCGCTGCAACACAATCCTCAAATGTTGTGCATGCTCCTCCTGGCTACGAGAGTACACCAGGATGTCATCAATGAACACTATGACAAACGAGTCAAGATAAGGCTGAAATACACTGTTCATCATATGCATGAATGCTGCTGGGGAATTGGTCAGCCCAAAAGACATCACAAGGAACTCATAATGACCATAACGGGTCCTGAATCCGTCTTTAGAATATTCGAGTCCCGAATCTTCAACTGGTTATACCCAGACCTCAAGTCAATCTTGGAGAATACCCTTGCTCCCTGAAGCTGGTCAAATAGATCATCAATGCGCGGCAAAGGATACTTGTTCTTGATTGTAACATTGTTTAACTGCCTATAATCGATGTACATTCGCATAGCACCATCCTTCTTCTTCACAAACAGAACCGGTGCACCCCCACGGTGACACACTAGGCCTAATAAACCCCTTATCAAGAAGTTCCTGAAGATGCTCCTTCAATTCCTTCAACTAAGCTGGTACCATATGATACGGAGGAATAGAAATGGGTTGAGTGTCCGGCACTAAGTCAATACCAAATTCAATATCCCTATCGGGTGGCATGCCTGGGAGGTCTGCAGGAAACACTTCTGGAAAATCTCGCACTACCGGAACAGAATCAATAGTAGGAGTATCACCACCAACATCCCTCACAAAGGCCAAATAAGATAAACAACACTTCCCAACCATCCGTGGGCCTTCAAATATGAAATCACTCTGCTGGGAACATAGTCTAGAGAACCCCTCCACTCGACCCTTGGCAACCCCGGCATCACCAACGTCACGGTCTTAGCGTGGCAATCCAGAACAACATGACATGGAGAAAACCAATCCATACCCAAGATCACATTGAAATCAACCATACTAAGCAATAAGAGATCAACTCTAGTCTCCAATCCCCCAATAGTCACTACACACGACCGATATACACGGTCCACAATAATGGTGTCGCTCAATGGCGTAGATACATGAACAGATGAAACTAAGGACTTACGGGGCATATCCAGATAATAAGAAAAATATGATACATATGAATAAGTGGAACCAGGGTCAAATAATACAGAGGCATCCCCGTGGCATACTGAGACAATACATGTGATCACTGCATCTGAAGCAACATCATCTAGTCTGGCAGGAATATCATAGAATCGGGACTGGCCGCCACCTGATCGGCCTCCCTCTCTTGGGCGACCCCTAGCTGACTGAGCCTCACCCCGAGATGGATGGGCGGGTGGTGAAGCAATTGGTGCTAAAGTCTTGGTCTGACTCCTCTGCTAAGCTGAACCTCCCAAAAGGCGGGGACAATATCTCTATATGTGACCCAAATCTCCACACTCAAAACAACCCCTCTCTGAATATGGTGGCA
This sequence comes from Nicotiana tomentosiformis, assembly GCF_000390325.3. Lineage (NCBI taxonomy): Eukaryota > Viridiplantae > Streptophyta > Magnoliopsida > Solanales > Solanaceae > Nicotiana > Nicotiana tomentosiformis. The sequence continues at coordinate 49,967,384 of NC_090813.1, forward strand.
AGTACTGAGGCGGACCCCGAGAATAAGAATATCCGATAGAAGCACCCAGTGCAGATGAACCCTGAACTGAATAAGCATGGGACGAACTCTGAGGTGGAAGGGCACTGAGAGATAACTGACCCTGATGAGCATTATATGAACCATGGCTGGATGATGCACCACGGTGAGCTGGACGAGTCGTCTGAGCATGCCTATAAGGACAACCCCTGTCGTGGTAGAATTGACCCCCAAAAGGGACACCGCTGAAACCACCCGATCCACGAGGCCTCTTGGCCTCCCTCTCACCATGCTCCTGGCTACGGACCATCTCTATCTACCGAGCAATGTCCACCACCTCGTTCAAAGTAGCACCAGACACCCTCTCCCGAGTCATAAGCAACTGCAGCTGATATGTGAGGCCATCAATGAAACTCCAAATCCTCTCCCTATCCATGGGAACCAGCTAAACTGTATGACGAGCCAACTCAAAAAACCTCATCTCATACTGCATCACAGACATGCCCTCCTGTCGTAACTGCTCAAACTGTCTGCGGAACTCCTCCCTACAAGACTACGGCACAAACTTCTCCAAAAAGAGGACGAAAAACTCCTTCCATGTAAGTGGTGCTGCACCGACCGGCATGCGCCTCTCGTAAGCCTCCCACCATCTGAAGTCAACCCTAGTAAACTAACAAGTAGTGAACAAGACCCCACTAGTCTTCAGAATACCCGCAGTGCGAAGAATCCGCTGGCACTTATCCAAGAAACCCTAGGCATCCTCTGACTCAGCACCGCTAAATGATGGAGGCTGAAGTCTCCCGAACCTCTCAAGTCTCCTCTGCTCATCATCAGCCATAACGGGGACCACTGGGCCTGAACAGCTACAACCGGTTGGGCTGGTAATACCCCCGGTGTCTGAAGTCCCTCTATCACCTGCTCTAGAGTACGGGCAGCGGGGATATGAGTACCTTCCCCGACCTGGGAAATGGCTGGTGCGGCCTGAGCCAAAACCACCTGAGCAAGGCCAGTGCAAACAGTCAATATCTGGGCCAAAGCGTCCTGAAGGCCTGGAATCACAATGGGCACAGCTGGTGCCTGAGCTGGCCCTACTGGCTCAGCCACATCTGGAATCTACTCCTAAGCTGGAGGAACTGGTGGATCTGCAGGTGTTGCTCTAGATGATGTACGAGCTACACCTCTGCCCCTACCGCAAACTCGGTCTCTCATGGCCCTAGCTGGTGGTACTGGTGGCTATCCGCCTTGCCCGGTAGCACGTGTCCTCCCCATCTGTGAGAGAATAGAATACAGAAGTTTAGTTACCGGAATCAACAAATCCGCACGACAAGAATACAAGAAAGTGAAGTTTTACTAAAGGTTTGGCAGCCTCTCGAAGATAAGTACAAACGTCTCCGTACCGATCCGCAAAACTCTACTAAACTGGCTCATGACTCGTGAGACCTATGTAACCTAGGATCTGATACCAACTTGTCACGACCCAAAATCCTAACCTATCGTGATGGTGCCTATCGTTGTATTAAGCAAGCCGACATTTCAAAATATTTCCAACACTTTTAACAGAAAATGAATTAAAGCATTTTAAACAATAAAATTTCTCATAAACGGGATAGAAACCCAAAACACAACGCGGACGATCCCAACTATCGAGGTGTCACAGAGTACATGAGCATCTATACATCACAAGTCTGGAAAAACAATACTGTCTACGATAGTCTGAAACCAAATACAATAAGCGGGAAGATAGGGAAGGAGAGACAAGGTCTACGAAACGACAAGCAGCTACCTCGATAGTCTTCGAGAATCCTAACTCCACAACTCAGCAACCGCCATAACGGGAAGCACCTGGATCTGCACACAAGGTGCAGAGTGTAGCATGAGTACAACCAACTCAATAAGTAATAAATCTAACCTTTGGACTGAAAGGTAGTGACGAACTTAGCAAGTACAGTTCAATATAGAAATAACAGTACAGGAATATAGACATGCTTCCAAGTTCAACAGTTAAAAGCAATTCAAGTAAAATAGATCAAATTCTGAATGATATGAGGAGTATAACGTCTCTACATCTACATGCCAATGCACATGTTGTACGCGATGCACCACACTGAAAGTCTTGTGTACTCACACTCCCAGAATACTCAATCGGTCAGTATTGTATATGGCCAATCCCGCCCAGGGAAGATCCATCCCATATATATATATATATATATATATATATATATATATATATATATATATATATACCACGACTGACAGCCAGTCACTCAGTATTATATAAGATTAATCCAGGCAAGGGAAAGATCCATCCCCAAATATAAATAATTCGGACAAGATCCATGTCCAGGGAAGATCCATCCCTCAATATAATCAACTACGCTCACTGGGGTGTGTATAGACTTCGGAGGGGCTCCTTCAGCCCAAGCGCTATAATAAGCCAGATCCAGACATAAATCAACAAATATGCTGCGGCGTGCAGCCCGATCCCATAACTGTCACTCTCAATCAGGACCTCGGCCTCACTCAGTCATCAATTTCTCCAGTCTCTCTCTCTCGGGCTCACAATGTGGTGAAACTAGCCCAAAATGATGATATGATACATCAATAAATAGCAACGGAGACTGAAATATGATTTGCAAAGAATAAACATGACTGAGAACGAAATTTTAATGTAATCATTAAGTCAACAACAAGGAAACGACCACTATGGGTCCCCAAAAATACTAGTAATAGCCTAAACATGATTTCTAGCATGATTGACAACTCAATTACTTTATTACATGATGAAAATACGGATATCAACAAGATAAATCCACTGTACAGTTTCATGAAATCGATCGGGTCACAGTTCGTATGGTGCACACCCACACACCTATCACTTGACATGTGTGTCACCTCAACATCAATTACATAACACATAACTCGGGGTTTTGAACCCTTAAGTTTAGAAGTGTTACTTACCTCAATCCAAGCAAATCTCTACTCCAACACACCCTTGCCTCGTGAAACGGCCTCCGAATACCTCGAATCTAGCCATAAATAATTCAATATAATCAATATGGTCTAAAGGAATCAACTCTATAAGAAAATGCTGAGTTATTAATCAAAAGTCAAAAATCGACTCAAAAGTCGGGTCCCGGGCCCACGTCTCGAAATCCGTTAAAAGTCACGAAACCCAAAAGCTCATTCAACCACGAGCCTAACCACACCAAATTTATCAAAATTCGACACTAAATCATCACCCAAATTCCCAAATCAAACTCTCCAAATTCCTAGCCTCAAACTCCCAAGTTCCACCTTAAATACACACAAACTAGGTAGAAAAATCAATGGGGAAACAAGATTATTGATCAAAAATGAGCACAAGGGACTTACCTCAAGAAACCCCTCGAAAGTCCTCTCAAGAATCGCCCAAACCCGTGCTTGAAATGTTTGAAATGAAGCCAAAATCGTGAACCCTTATTTTAAATAATCTGCCCAGGCTTTCCGCTTTTGCAGACACATAACCGCATCAGCGGCGTCGCAGAAGCGACAATCCACCTGCTTCTGTGGTGAACCACTGGAGCTGGGCCTCCCCTTCTGTGGTCCTATCCCCCGCATCTGCGCAATGACATGTGCGGAAATATCATCGCACCTGCGCACTAACCGCTTCTGCGCCCTTCACGTCGCACCTGCGACCACAGTTCTCCCCAATCTTGGTTGCATCTGCGCATCCTCAGCTCGCACCTACGATCAAAGCTCCGCATGTGCGATTACACCAGCAGAATCCTTGCTTCAGCCATCTCTCAACTTCAACTTTTGATCCGTTAACCGTCAGGAATCAACCCGAGGCCCTCGAGATCTCAACCAATCATACCAACAAGTCCTAAAACCTCATACGAACTTAGTCGAGCCCTCAAATCACATCAAACAACTTCAAAAACACGAATCGTATCCCAATTCAAGCCTAATGAAACTAAGGAAATCCAACTTCTACAAACGATGCCGAAACCTATCAAATCACGTCCGATTGACCCCAAAATTTGCGCACAAGTCACAAATGACATAACGGATCTACTCCGACTTCCGAAATCGGAATTCGACCTCGATATAAAAAAGTCCACTCCCAGTCAAAATTTTTAAAAATTCAACTTTCGCCATTTCAAGCCTAATACCACTACGGACCTGCAATTCACAATACGGACACGCTCCTAAGTCCAAAATCACCCAACGGAGCTAACAGAACCATCAAAACTCCATTCCAGAGTCGTTCACACATAAATCAACATCCGGTCAACCATTTCAAGTTAAGTTCCCAACTTTGAGACTAAGTGACTTATTTCATTCTGAAATCCTTCCGGACCCGAACCGACTACCCCGACAAGTCACATAACAACTATAAAGTACAAAATGAGCAGCAAATGGGGAAATGGGGCTACAACTCTTAAAACGACCAGACGGGTCATTACATTTATATTTAATTCCATTATACAATTGAAATAAAAATATACTTATTTTTAAGAGACTTATCATATATGCCTCTTACTCTGACACATGTCCATTGTACTATGTTGCCTCACATTTGAGTGAGGTGAATGCCATGTGGCATGCCACCTCACCACCCTAATAGCTAGAATTTGAATTTGTAAAGATTTTATATATAACTTGAATACAATTTTTGTTGTACAAAATTCGACCAAAGCTATAATTTACATACAACTTGTATATATTTTTTTGTGCACAATCCGGTCAAAAATCTATAATTTACATACAGTTTATTTTGTATACAATTATGTTAGTTGTATATATTTTGTATATTATTTGTACACTCCGCATACAGAATATATACAGTTTATTTATGTCTTTTTTCCGAGTTTCAATCTGAAATTCCAACAAAAAATAACCTGAATCTTCACCAAATTCTCTTAAAATTGAGATATAAACTCTAAGCGTTACTCAATCCAAACAAATAATAATTTCACAAAATTTGATTTTTGAATTCAAAGCTTCAAATTTTTTTATAGTTGCCATTTTTCTACTGTTTCAAAATAACTAACCCAACAAATTCGTCTCTATTACATCGGTGGGTTTACCATGAGTCCTCTCAATCCGATAAGAGGTCTATTTCTTTCGCAGGTCTGTTCATTCATTCTTTTCCTTCAAACTTTTTTGTTTTTCATTTTTTGTTATTGCTATGTGTTTTTAGAGAAATTAGATGCTGAGTGAAACTGACTGGTGCAGAGTTGATGGTGAAAGAATTTTATGGATCGTCAATGAATTTGAAGAGGTTTGAATTTGGAGAAAGAAGAAGAAGGAGATAAAATGGGTAAGATTCTAATACATTATTTTGTATATAAACAGTAAAAGTGTATATGCTAATGTAATAAAGTGATAACCTCTCTTGAGGGTAAATAGTTTATACTGCAGTATAGATAGGTAAATGTGATGATCCAGTCCAAAAAATGAAATAGCGTGATCAAGTTAGCGGATAAACATAATACGACTAGCTATCAAGTTATGCATTTCAAGTTCTTTTTAATGTTTGAAGTCAACTCTCAAAATGCAGTCTACTGTTGGCACTAAGAAAATGTAATACATCAAAAATTGAGTGTTATCTCACATGTAGAACTATTATAATGTATCTCATATGTGGAAACTTAAAGATTTTTATTAAATCATCCGCTTCTACTTACATTCACAAACAAGAATTAAAAACTTTTGCTTACCGTTTACCTTCACGAACCTGCTCTGTCCAAAAAGAATTTTGTCTACAGTTTTAAGAAACCTTCTTGATTAGGATTTAGGTCTAATACTTCCAATAATAGTAAGAACAAATTCAGAAAACCTGTGGTGGCCCCATAGCTAGTTGATTATGAACCAAATAGAAAAAGATATCATTCACAGTATTATCTAATAAATTATAGTTGTGTAAGAATGATGGATAATAAGAATAAGGAAGAAGTACTTTTTTCCAAATGTAGATAAGTGGCTTCTTACCCTTTAATATTGGTTTAGGAGTCATAGAATTTTCTCTTTCGCTCGTTGGTTTGATCATTTCAATAATTATGCAATGGAAGTATGTAAAGGATCTGCTATTAATTTTATCTGAATCATTTCAATGATATTTTGAGCTATTTTCAGGATAAAACTTAACCTGACATAAGATTTAGACAAAGCTGAAAGTCATAGGCATAACCTGTTAAATTTGGACTCCATTCACGTATTTGAATTATAGTCCTACTGCACAGTTTATGGCAGTATTCATATACGCTCCATATACAATACATATAGAGAGAAAGAGACATGACATTGATGTATAATCAATCGCTTGAAGATTGTATATTTCTAACATAACTACAAAACTGTGTATATATAATTTACAGTGTATAGAATAACAACTGCCAGATTAGCAAAAGAAAACATTGAGTAGCGAGCTTCTAGATCTAATCAGGCATCTAAATGTTGCTTCCAATCCATCTTCGAAGCTGACAAGATAAGTCTCAAAGCTTTCGAGCCTGGTTTCTAAGCTCATGTTTTCTTCTATGACAAGTGATGCTATTCTTTCTTTGTTTACCAATCTAGAAAGCAGTGACCATTTAGATTCCTTGGGCTTCAAAAGTGGTACACACAAGAAGGACAAGAGCATTTGGAAAGTTGAAATGCATTCTGCATTAGCTTCTTTTAGTGCTCTGATCACAGCTATTGTATCTTGATCTGCATCTAGCAAATTAGATACTGTAGTGTCTTGATCCATTTGTTTCAAGGTCAATACTAATCTTTTGGCATTCCTCTTGATCTTCTTGCTGAAAGAGTTAAATCTGGTAACGTTGTCATCTCTGGTTGAATCTCCTTTTCTCCTCCTGAGGGAGGATTGGAGATCTCTTACATTTTCTTTGCATTGTGATACAAGTTCCCTTGCAGTGCCACACAGATCAAGAAGCCTCATTGATTTATCCAATAGATCTTCAACCCATTTTGCATGTAGACTTTGGGAGAGGGCATGAAGGGTTTGAGGCAAGTTGAGAAGATCATCTATGCACTTGTACAATTTCTCCAAACCTTTTAGACCATTGCTCACTGTTGTTGGTGCAACAGATACTTCCAATGATTTGAGCTTGTTTAGCTCCTCTTCAACTCTCTGGATGGTAGGGTGTGATCTCCCACGCAAACTGATTGATCGAACGTGATTGGATTTTGAAGAAAGTGAAGCCATTTCTTATGGTTTTCTTTCAGATTAGGGGATTTCGCAAAGTTTTGATGGAATTTAATTTTGAGAGTTGGTATTTATAGGAAAACAACCATGGGAGGAAACAAGATGAGCAATGGCCTAATTAAATCAGCATGTGATTGCACAGCTGGATCTTTTTGGAACTTGTAAACCTGCTACACATTTGGCCAACAAAAGGTTGTACTGATTACTTTCATTAATCCTTGTAGTTATAAGATGAACACGAGGCATATAATTATCATGTAAGTGTTTGCATGATTTGCCTTTCTGTCACCAGAAATGGTGCCAATACTGTGACAAAAAACTTTTCTATTGATATTATTTGATTGAAGATGCATCAACTTCAAGAAGCCTACTTTATTTGTTCAGTTGTTTAGTTAGTCTCTGTCATGTTATAGGTGGCCAGGTAAGGCTGTCTCCTCCATAAAGGCTTAAATCCATCAACTACTAGAATGCATAATATTTTGAAATGTAAATAATGACAGAATAATGGGAATATTTTAAGGTGTCAAGATCTCAGAGGGGCTATTAGATCAACTATAAAATTCAAAATGCACGACTGAAGTTTATCTTATGGAGTTGTACATGTATGGGATTTTTTCTTTTGGATTTGGTTGGCAAGGGGTTGGAAGCATATCTGTATAAGCTCCTGGACTAGATGTAATGCTTCCAATAAATGGTGGGCAAAACTAATTAATATATGTCGGTACATTCATATCCTGCTATTTTCCTTGGTTCCATCCGGAAGATTACAGCTAAGAACTCCTTCTTCTTGACTTGGTTAAAGATGCCCAAGATATGGCTATGATGTTCATTCTTTTAATTAGTCCAGTGGTAGGTGGCTTCTTCAGGATGCTTCACTCAAAGGGCAATTTTTAATTAAATCAATAATTGATACATGAGTGTATTGGAAATAAAAATATTTAATTTTGTGCATCCGTGTATGGCTGGTTATGCTGTGCTTGTTTAATGTTCACTAAATTATTGACTGCATAGTTGTTTTCCTATACATTTTTTACTAGCAAACTTTTATAAGGTACAATCCATGAGTTTCACATTCTTTCCGAGATATCTTATTTTTAAGTACGCATGGGAAGGGATGCATGAGAATGCATATTGAGCCACAAGGAGAGAATATATTCAGGAGAGAGCTCCTCAATCCAATCAGGCACCTAAATGCTCCTTCTAATCCATCATTAAAACTCTCAAGGTGACCATCGAAGGATTCCAGCCTAGTTTCAAAGTTAGTGCTATCTGCTCGACTTTCACATTCTTTTCTTCCCTTATGCACCAATCTCAAAACCAGTGCCATTTAGACGAGTTTGACTTTAAAACTTGGACAGATAAGAAATAGCAAGAGCATTTGCAAAATTGAAATGCATACTAAGTTGGCTTCCCTTAGTACTCTAATCATATATGTAGTGTCAATATCTGAATCTTGGAATTCTGATTCCTCAATATATTCATCCATTTTTAAGAGTTAAGACCAGGAATAACTTTTGGCCCCTCAATCTTCTTGCTGAAGGAGGTGATCTGGTAAAGCTGGTTTCTGTACTTAAGTGATCTTGTTTTCTCCTTCTGATAGAGGATTGAAGATCTCTGACAAAGTCAGGGGCACACTTAGTTGGCTAAGCAAGTCTAGTGGGCCTGTCCATAGCACTACACATTTAGAAGCTACTCAGGGACGCCGTGCCCATGACATTATATATGTGAAAAATGTCTAGCCAACTTCAGATCAGTGCAATAGAAGTTTCCCGATTAGCATGAGAAGATCTTTAGGAGAGAACTCTGCAATGTAATCAGGCACCTATGTTCCTTCCAAACTATATTCGAAGTTGTCAGCTGAGCCTCAAAAGAGTTCTATCCACACTTCAAATCTATTTTTGGGGAGCGTACATATTGTTGTTTTCAGGGACTGCTAGAGGATCTTTCGGGAGCAATGCAATTAAGCTTGCTGAGCAATGCCACTTTATTCGTTCATACTAAACTGATATTGAGTCGAACAAAGTGGCATTGTTAATTGCTCCATTTATATGTTCGAAAGAATGGTAGGTTGGCTGCTTTGCCCGCTGATCTGGTGCCAGATCCTTGTGCTAGATCTTCATTTTGTTTTCATTGTTGAATTTGGCTAAGGATCTAGAAGAAAAAGGACATAGGATAAGCCTTCTGATTAGATCTACTGCTTCCAATTATCTCAGAAGGAAGACTGATGAAATCAAGATTGTCATAGTTACAGTCGTCTCCATATCTAGTTGGACTATGAAGTAAGATAAGCAGATCATAAGCTATATTTCTTATTTATCAGTGACACTAAAAATATGGTGGATAAGGAGCATAAGGAAGTAACTTTTCGTCCAGATTATTGCCCTTCATTAGTTTGATCTTTGAAGCCAATTATGCAGAGAAAGTATGTAATGAATATGCTATGCGTTTTATCTGTTTCCCCATCTAGTCTAAAGAGGACCATTTCAATGGATATCGAGATATTTGAGACACAAACCTAAACCTGATATCAGGTATGGAGAAATACTGCTAAGTGCTTTCTTTGCGCTGAAACTCACAGGCATAACCTTTTAAATTTTGATCAGAGAGAGATAGAGATAGAGGCAATAAATGATGTATAATCTTTCACTTGAAATTTATATATTTCTAACTACAAAACTGTTTATATACAATTTACAGAGTATGGAACAACAACTGCCAGATTAACAAGAAAGAACATTGAGGAGCGAGCTTCTAGATCTAATCAAGCACCTAAATGTAGCTTCCAGTGCCTTTTCAATGCTGTCAAGGTACGCCCCGAAGGTTTCCAGCCTGGTTTCTAAGCTCGCGTTTTTTTCTTGGACTTCAGGTGCTATTCTATCTTCTTGTACCAATCTTGAAAGCAATGACCATGTTGATTGTTTTGGCTTCAAAAGGGGCACACACAGGAAGGACAATAGCATTTGGAAAGTTGAAATGCACACTGCATTAGCTTCTCTTAGTGCTCTAATCGCAGCTATTGTATCTTGATCTGCATCAAACAAGACTGATACTGCAGTCTCTTGATCCATTTGCTTCAAATTCAAGGCTAATCTTTTGGCATCCCTCTTGATCTTCTTGCTGAAAGAGGTAAATCTGGCAACGCTGTCATCTGTAGTTGAATCTCCTTTTCTCCTTCTGAGAGATGATTGAAGATGTCTTGCATTTTATTTATATTGTGAGACAAGTTCCTTTATAGTGCCACAAACATCAAGAAGCCTCACGGTTTTGTCTAATAAATCCTCAATGCATTTAGCATCTAGACTTTGGCAAAGGGTTTGTGGCAAGTTGAAAAGATCATCTATGCACTTGTATAATTTCTCCAATCCGAATAGACCACTGTACACAGTGTCTGCTGTTGGTGCAACTGATAATGATTTGAGCTTGTTTATCTCCTCTTCAACTCTCTGGGTAATAGGGTGTGATCTCCCAGGCAAACTGATTGATCGAACATGATTGGGTTTTGAAGATAGAGCGGCCATTTTTTATGGTTTTCTTTCTGATGAGGGAATTTCTCAAAGTTGTGATGGAATTGAAGCTTGAGAGTTGGTATTTATAGGCAGTACACCATAGGAGGAGACCAGATAAGCAATGGCCTAATTAAATCAGCATGTGATTGCTCTGCTGGATCTTTTTGGAACTTGTAAAACTGCTACACATTTGGCCAACTAAAGGTTCTGCTGATTACTTTCATTAGTTCTCTTAGTTATGGGATAAATATGAGGCATCTCATTATCATGTGGGTCTTTGAATAATTTGCCTTTTTCTGTCTCCATATATGGTGCCAATACTATAACACAATTAATTTATTCTTACTATTTAATTGAAGATGCATCAACTTCAAGAAGCCTACTTAATTTGTTCAGTTGTTTAGTTAGTTTTTGTCTTGTAAAACAGGTGGCCTGGTAAAGTTGTCTCCTCCATAATAGCTTCAATATGTCAACTACTAGAACACACAATATTTAGATAATTGAGATATAAATGGTTAAAGAGTAGTGAGAGTATTTTAAGGTGTCAAGACTTTTAAAAAGGGCTAGTAGATCAAATATAAAATTCATATTGCACGACTGAAGTTTATTTTATGTAATTGTACACATATGGAAGTTTTTCTTTTGGATTTGGTTGGCAAGGGGTTGGAAGCATATCTTTTGGTTAGGTGTAATGCTTCTTATAATTTTGAGAACAAAGTGATTTCCACAAGTAGTTGGATAAATGAACCAAAGAAGAGCAGACTGTGAGTTGTATTATCTAATCGATTAGAACGTGTTAAGATAAGGACAGGAGGCGGACCCAGGATTTGAAGCTTGTGGGTGCAATGTTGGATTCAACCAAAAAATGTTTTGCATATAGGGTAACCACTACTAACATATCACTATTTTCTAAAGATATATACATGCATACATGGAGTTTTTGCCGAATTTTACGGGTGCTGGTGACCCCTATTTGTATAGCATAGGTCCGCCGCTGCTTCTAGGTAATTAACTCCTTCATTGATGCCTGATAGCACAGAAAGGAATTCTGTTTTGTGAGCCAGCTGTGGAGGTATAAGTTGGAAAGAAATCTGCTCTTGAAAGAAGTTCATCACCTTGTGCATGATACTTTCACTAGTTAAGCTGCATTACAACTTTATTTATTTTTATAAGGAAGCATTACAGGTGTTACTGTATTTTCATGCAATGTTAAGGAAACAACAGTGGAACAAATTGTGTCCCTGAATCATATCAGTGCACACCTGTAATATCATAAAGCTTTCAGTTCTTAACATTTCTTGGCCTAGATTATTACTCATTAAACATTTCAAAAAGAGACTATTAAGAAGAATTCTAGGAGCAGAATTCATTCCCCAAAGCAAATTGAATGTCAAATATTTCTAGTTGATTCTTTTTCTTCTTTTTTTTCTAGTTGATTCTTCAAATTTATATTATGCCTTTATTGAGTTTCATGCCTAACAGATTTTTAACAAGTCAAATGCAGCTTGTGAAGAAAACAGAGACAAATACACTCAGCATTTTGTAGCAGTTCTCTATCAAAGATAGATGGATAGAGTTCCAATTTGGTGACAAGAAATTCATATTACATATCTTGTTTGTTTAAACTTAAAATGTTCATGCACATCTAAGATTCATTTTGATAAGCAGAAGGTTTCTGCCAACTTCAAGGTGCTACAGTTACTAGGACTAGTTTTGATCTAGAGGGAAAACCGAACTCCTTTTTGGAGGTAAAACTGAACTGATTTGAGCGAATGTGGTTAGATTTTGAAAAAGTGACCATGGTTTTTGGTGTTTTTCTTGGTTGGGAGAAATATGATAAATTTTGTGATGAACAGTAAAGCCCCAAGTAAGGTCATTTGTACTCTAGGCATTGGTGGAAAGATGAGTATGATGCCTCCAATGATTCTTGTGAAGGGTAGCAATAATTGAATGAATTATGTGGCTTTGCTTAATTGATGTTTCGTTTTCAGGAGCTGATGTTCATTAATAGATTGAAACAGATTCCAAAATTGCACCTCAGGCCCACAGCTAATAGGAAACTTACTACATCTTTCTGACACTGATTGTTTTCAAAGATACAGCAGATGAAGTTTAAGACGCGTAAAGAAAATTTTCATTTTTACATAGCTGTGCACGAGTTGCTCATTAATAGAGAGAAAGATACACGAAATTTGTAGTATAATGATAAATTTGTGTATAATATATTTCTAGCATAGGTACAAAATTGTTCATGTACAGAATTATGGTGAACTATACAGTTAATGGAGTAGGAACATTTAGCAGGAGAAAACATTCAGGAGCAAGCTTCTTGATCTAATCAGGCTCCTAAATGTTCCTTCCAATCCCTTTTCGATGCTGTCAAGTTGAGCCTCCACAGTCTCCAATCTTGTTTCCAAGTTCGTGTTGTTTTCTAGGCCTTCGTGTTCTATTCTTGCGCTGTTTATCAATTTTGAAACCAATGACCATTTTGGCTGCTTCGGCTTCAAAAGTGGCACAGACAAGAGGGACAAGATATTTTGGATAACCAAAATACAAACTGCATTAGCTTCCTTTAGTGCTCTAATCACAGCTATTGTCTCCTGATCTGCTTCCAGGAATGCTGAGGTGAAAGTTTCACAATCTACTTGCTTCAGAGCCAAGACTAATCTTTTGGCGTCCTTCTTCATTTTCTTGCTGAAAGTGGTGAATCTTGCGATTCCAGCTTCTGCACTGGAATCTCTTTTTCGTCTTCTGAGTGAGGATTGAAGAGCTCTTACATTTTCCTTATATTGAGAGACAATTTCCCTTGTATTGCCGCAAACATCAAGAATCCTTACTGATTTTTCCAGTAACTCCTCAAACCATATCCCATGTTGGTGTTGGGAGAGTATCTGAAGAGTTTGAGGCGAGTTAAGAAGATCATCCATGCACTTTTGTAACTCTTCCAAACCGAGCAAGCTGTTAAAGATTGTTTCCGCTGTTGGTGCAACTGATGTCTCCAACCCATTGAGCTTATTGAGCGCCTCTTCAACTCTTTGAGTGGTAGGGTGTGATCTGACAGGCAAACTGATTGATCGAAAGGGCTTGGCTTTTGAAAAAGAAAGAGTAGCCATGGCTCTTTGTGTCTTACTTTTTTCTTTGTGAGAAGAGACTAAATTTCCTGATGAGCTATGAACATGATCAATCAAGGATATTTATATAGGTAGTCAGGCACAAAAGTGGGACGCTGAGCATGTGATTATAATGTGGCCATGTGGATATGCCTTTGAATTTGGTGAGCTGATATTCATTTGGCTAACAAAGGCTCTAATCTGTCATTTCTTTAGCCTTAACTGTCGTGGAATTGAAAAAATAATGTGACTTTGCTTTCATATGGGGCTTCAGTTACAGGTCAGCTACTCCTTCCTGGCTGCCCAAGCATTGTGCCATTGCTACCGGATATATAGCAATTAAGATGCTTACCATGTGGCTTCATTGACGTTGGGAGAGTTAGCCAATATTCAAATCGGCACACGAATGGCGCGTCGGCTCAAGAACTTCGTGTTCAATAATAGTAAATGGTTAAGTGTAGATTAGATGTGGTGCTTAAGGCATATAATGGAAGGTCGTATGATTAAAAATTAAGTGTGTACGAGTGGCTTGTTCTTCTAATGTTCCCTGCCATCCAAAGGTAAAATGAGGTGGACCCTTATACAACACGTTTTTATTAATGCCAAACGTACTTTTATCTTGCACCAAACATTTCTTTTTAGTTAGAAATAAATAAGTCTCGAAGGTTGGGTGGGCATCGGTCGGTTCGGTTCAATTGTGAATGTTATCGGTTCGGTATATCGGTTTATAAATATGCTAAACCGATAGCCGAACCGATAAGATATCGGTTATCGGGTATCGGTTAATCGGTTATTGATCCTTATCGGTTCGGTTATCGGTTTACCCGATAAGAATAAAAAATATCCAAAAATTTTGTGTTTTTATTATAGAAATCGTGATCATACTGTTAAGAGAAAAGAACTGAATTTTTGCTCTTAAGAAAAAAGGGATTAAATTTCAACTTTAGAAAAAAAAACTTTCTTTTCATTTGAAAATCCCTCAATTTTTAAAGTTATAAGTTAATAGGAGTAAGAAATAAGATATTCAACAATCTAATCTTACTAACTATCTCATCACGGGCGGGCATAATTCATAGAAAAATAATAAAATCCTAATCTTGTAAATACTAAAGAATTAGTGCAACAAAAGAAACAAATAGAAAAACTATAAATCTGAATAATTAATTCTTTAAAATTTAAAAATAAAAATCTTAACTGAAGAATTAAGATGAGAAATCGAGAAAAGTTTAAAACATACTTTAAGGATTAAGGTCTGAAGATAAAGAGTAACTGCCGAGAGAATTGAGAAAATGAGAGAATGAAGCCATAAGGTAGCTTTATATATTTAGTGGGTAAAATTATAATTTTGTTAAAGCTTACTGGGCTATCGGTTAAATCGTTAATAAAATTAGGCAAATCGAGACCCGAATCGATAACCCAATAGTCAAATAACATTAAGCCATTATCGAACTATTAACCCAATAACCCGATATCGATAACCCAATAGCATTTTATCGATTCAGACTATCGATTATACCCGATATATGCCCGCCCCTACTCAGAGGTTTCTGGTGGAGGATGTACAATGCACGAATGGAAATTAAGATGAAGAGAATTTTTTAATTGCACGAATGGATGGTTGAACTTAGTGGCATACGCATTATCTTTCATAAGCAATGTCACAATTTAAAGAAATTGACCAATTAATAAATTACTATATTGACAAGCTGTATCTTTTTTTTATATTTATCCCAATTATTTTCATTTATCTTAAAAATATCTAGTGAAAAATTTTGACAAAACGTTCCGTGAGACCACATGGTACAAGGCGCGTATCCCTCTGGTTGGACTTGTGTTTATGATAACTAGTCTCTCTACACGTGCGTTGCACGTGTATTTATAATTTTTTTTATAACGAATCCACTCGTTTTATGTTAAAATAAAGTTAATCTTTCCAACAAAAAACCAAACTTAACTTTTGAAATATAAAGTTGTAAATACGTAATTTTCAAATTGAAAATGTTTAATCAGGAGGACTAATGATGAGGCTTTAGAGAGGCGTTTCATCACATCTTTTGAGACCAACTTATCATAAATATATAAATAGATTTGTTTACCCGAAAAGTCGGATATAGTTAAATTTATAAGTAGTTCTAAGGATATATGATATAACTTGACATAAATCATACGTAGAAGTGGAAATGTGATGATTCTTGGCTATAAAAATGAGATATAAATTATTGAACAAGAAGAGTGAGTATGCTGAGTAAAACAAGATCAAAAGATTTATCCTTCAAATAGAGAAGTAGTCTTTTGTTACAATGTGTGGACCTCCTCTGCTTACAAGGATTCCCCTTTTATAGTAGAGGGATCTTACTTTATTTATAATAAAAAATATATAGTTGAGAACCCATGATGAAGTGTCTCTTCCTCGATTCCTGCCAAGGTTCTCTCCCCTAGTGCGGTTACAACGGCTTTTGTCTGCGAGCTCGATACTGGATCGAGTTCGGTATTGGGTCGAGCCCTCGGCCTTGGTTCGAGTTTGATATTCGGGGTGAGTATCAATCGGTCTGTGCGTCTCTGACAACTTTCACGTTGCCTTGCGGTTCGATTTGGTCATGGGCTCGATAATGATACTGAGCCGATTCCTTGATCGGTCTTGGAGCTCGAAGCTTGTTTGTACTAGCTTCGGAACTCATCTCGAAGTCTTACTTCAGTCGCTTACCATTCGAACTCGATCAAATGTACGAAGGCCGAAATCAATTTCGACCGTATACAAATAGTCCCCTCGTTTCTCAGGAAGAATATGGTGAGAAGCGATATGATTTTCAACAGCTCATCAGATTATAAGCTGATGTTTTCACTGGGCTCGATCATGATGTACGTGATAGTTGTCCCATCGATTTAGTCTTTCAAGGTATTTAACGCATGTCAGACGGTGGTCAGCCACCGCTGATACTGAACCGCCACGGTATAAACCTATAAATAATCCTTCCATTTATCATTTACCACTTTTACATCTTCAATCTCCCAAATTTTCTTACTCTTTCTGCCTCTTTTTCGCCGCTTGTAGAGCCACCTTCGCCAGCGTTTGGTACCATCAACCTTTCATCTTCCTTTGCTTTTCTTTTTCTTATATCAATGGCAAAAATTTCAAAAACCGTACCTCAGAAAGAGAAAGCTTCCTTTTCATGGCCATCCGGCGACAAGGCGCCGGTGGAACCGCCTCCCCACGAGTATGTTCCTGGCCCGTGTACTCTAAAGATTGATTTTAAGGTTGAAAATCCTTCGTCGGTTCCGGGTCGATGTGAGCATGTGTCGATGTACATGTGCTCGATAGTAGAGGGCCATCTCGAGGTTGTGAGGAAAGACTGCAACTGGGGTCCCGAGGTTGTGTTGCAAATTTCCTCTCCCGAAGAGAGCATCATCACTCATGTAGAGGGGTTTTTAAGTGTTTATACTTACCCCTTCACGTTGGGTCCCGTCGACCCAGTGATCATTGATTTTTGCAAAAGATATTAGGTCACCTTCGGTTGAATTCATCCTTCTTTATGGCGCATAGTAATCTTACTTCGCTTCTTCTCCAACAAGGCCGGGGGGCTGGATTTTACCCTAAATCACCTCATACGATTATATCGACCTCAAATCTTTCGAGGACTAATCAGGCTCCATCGTTGGGCAACGAAAGCTTTAATGTCGAGCATCGACAAAGACAAGGATCGGGGTTGGATGGGCCGTCATATTCGGGTGAGGACCCGTGACCTTATCCCGGAAGAGAAAATGATGTTCCCAGAGGAATGAAATTTCGACCGTAAGTGATTTTCATAAGGCGTTGCTTTTCATATCTTTCTCTGATTCTATCTGATATCTCCCTCCGATATACAGCTGCCCCTTGGATGCCACAAGCAATACCCGACCTCGAGGATTGGGTTCGGAAGTTAGCCTCGACTTCCTCTTATGCCGAGCGCGCTTGGCGTGATTTGGAGAAAGGTATATGGGAGGCCAAGAATCACGGTAAGGGTCACTTCTCATGTTTTTGAAATGTTCTTTATGCTCCATTCGTTACTGATTTCCTTTCATACAGGCGTAACCAAGGATGTTATTTTGAGGCCTTCGAGTGGTGAGGAAGGAACCAAGTCCCCGGTCCCGAAATCGGGGAAAGATAAAAAGCGAAAAGCTGTCTCTCGGTCAGAGGACCTCAAGACCAAAACTGGAAGGGTGAGGAGGAAGGCAATCGCTCTTTCGACGGACTCAGTCCAACGACTGAGAGAAGAAGAAGAAGAAGAAGAAGAAGAAGAAGAAGAAGAAGAAGAAGAAGAAGAAGCTTTGGCTTTGGTGGTCCGATCCGCGAAATCTATCGAGGTCGCCAAACCTTCTGAGCCGATGACGGCTACACCGGTTGGGGCTGGTTCCATACCCCGAGTCTCGATCAGAGCGTCCCGAGCGATTCGCTCGGGACCATGATAGTGATTCATTTTCCTTGTCTTCCGACCTTTTCTGAGGAGGCGTTAAAGGAAGCTCAAGAATTGAAGACCACCAATATGGGCGGAGGCTCTAGTGTAGGGGATCCTTTTAGGGATTGCTTTACGGGAGTCGGTGATGCTTCCGATATTAGTGACGATTCTCTTCTCCTAGAAGAGGCCCAACGTTTCATTTCTCGGGTAATGATTTTACTGCGCTTGGTTTCTTCGTTCTTTTCTAAACCTGACTTGTGTTTTTTCCCTTCTATGTAGGCCATTAGCAAGTTTCAAGCCGACCTCAGCCATTGTGAAGTCGAGCTTCAGAAGGTCTCGGGGGAGAGAGATGCTCTGCGGCTTCTTTGCGGCTAAAAGGACGAGGTTATAAGGGACCTCCAAGCAGATTTGGCTAAGGCTCGTGAAGAAGAGGCCGAACTAGATAAGCAGGTGAGCCTCGTTCTGTTAGAGTATGGGTTTGATCCAACTGTGGAAGCTAACCCTTCGTTATCTCAGCTGCAGCAAAAGGTTGAAAAGATCGGGTTGCTTCGAGAAGAAGTCGATCAAATCAAGGCTGAATGTGATCGGTGGAAGGAGACTATCGACCGCCTGGCTGCAGAAAAAAAAACTATCTTGGCCAAATTATCATTGGCTGATGTTCAGCTTCGAAGCGTCAAGCAAAAAGGTTCGGCTCAGGCCAAGAGGATCGAGGAGCTTGAAACAAGGCTTGCTGAGGCCAAGGCAGAGATTGAGTCTTCGAAAGTCATGACGGACAAGTCTATTGCTGTGTATCGAGTCGATGCCGAGGCTGCTCAAATGGAGGCAAGAGAGGCAGTGGATACTACCGACACTCGAGCACATTGGGTTGCCGAACTTGCTAAGTGTCGATCTCGGAGGGAGACCCTCGAGGAGATACACGCTCGAGTTTTCGATCTTGCTGAAGAGATAAAAAGTGCCAAAGAGCTCGAAGCTGATGTTGAAGCCTTGGCTTGTGATGGCGATGATGATGATGATGATGGTAGCAAGAGCGGGTCCGATAACGAGGGGAAGCCCGGTGGAGAAGAGACCGCTCTCAATAATAACCCAGAAGCTTAGCCCTTAGCTTCTATGTTGCATTTATTCATGTAAACAATATTTGTATATTTATACTAATATCTTTTTCTTTTACTGACTTGCTTATGCTTTCTTGCCTTGTGAAGATTTCATTCATGCCTTGCGAATGTTTTCATAAGGATTTAGGCGATTTCATCGAATTCGGCCTTCGTAGCCTTGATGGCCGAGTGAGTGTTTGCTCGAACTCGAAATAAAAGTAGCCCACAAGCTTAGTAGTCAAGTAACCGTTTCGAGCTCGAAGTTAAGTAGCCCGTAGGCGTAATGGTCGAGTGGGTGCTTGCTCGAACTCGAAATAAAAGTGGCCCATAGGCTTAGCAGTCGAGTGAATGATTCGAACTCAAACTTAAAGTATCGTAGCCTGTAGGCTTTTTACGATCGAGTGATTGATTGCACGAACTCGAAGTAAGATAGCCTTTGAGCTTTAATAATTGAGTGAGTGATTGCTTCGAACTCGAACTCGAAGTATTGTAGCCTGTAGGCCTTTTATGATCGAGTGAGTGATTGCTCGAACTCGAAGTAAGATGGCCCTTAGGCTTTAATAATTGAGTTAGTGATTATTTCAAACTCGAACTCGAAGTATCGTATCCCGTAGGCCTTTTATGATCGAGTGAGTGATTGCTCGAACTCAAAGTAAGATAGCCCTTAGGCTTTAATAATTGAGTGAGTGATTGCTCGAACTCGAAGTAAGATAGCCCTTAGGATTTAATAATTGAGTGAGCGATTGTTTCGAACTCGAACTCAAAGTATCTTAGCCCGTAGGCTTTTTATGACCGAGTGAGCGATTGCTCGAACTCAAAGTAAGATAGCCCTTAGGCTTTAATAATTTAGTGAGTGATTGTTTCGAACTCGAACTCAAAGTATCTTAGCCCGTAGGCCTTTTATGATCGCTTGTATCAAAAATCCTTGTGATGGTGGTTGGCCTTTAAGCCTATTTGAATCATGAAGCAGGAAGATCTTTTCAAAGTGTGAGATATCTGAAAAAAGAAGAAGTTCTCCTTTATAAGTCATTATACATGTGTTTGTATGTTGAGTCAGAGTTCGAGCAAAACTACGTGGGCATGGTTCGTTTTGACCATTTGGCCCTTACACTTTTCTCTATCGAGACCTTGTTCGACATAAATTTGATTATGAAACAATTTTCTTGTGCCGAACTTGATTTATTCGATTGGTAGCCCCTCAGTATTCAAGGTTGATTACGAAGGAGCCTCAGATACTATTGATTTGTCCCCGGTAGCACATAGTTGTTGCCTAGTTAAAAACCTTACCGGAAAAACCCATTTGGGATTAAAAGCCAAACTTAAGGGAAAAAGCGTATAACGCGTGCTTTGAAACCAGAGGTCTTGATTTTTTTGTTGAATTCCTGCAATGAGTTAGTGTCGAATATACGTATATAGACGATAGAGAAGAGAAAATCATACCTTAACAATAATATCGTTTGAGAAGCGATATGTTCCAATTGTTTGATAATGGTTTTCCATCCATTGCTCCAAGTTTATAAGATCCTTTCGCGACTATATCGAGGACTTGATAGGGTCCTTCCCAATTTGGTCCGAGCTTCCCTTCATTAGGATCTCGAGTGTTGACGGTGACCTTCCTTAGGACCAAGTCCCCGGTCTTGAAATGGCAGAGGTTGGTTCTTCTATTGTAATACATTTCGATTCGTTATTTTTGTGCAGCCATTCGAACCAGTGCCGCTTCTCGTTTTTCATCTAATAATTCGAGGCTAGTATTCATTGCCTCGTAGTTCGATTCTTCCGATGTATGTTGGAACCTTGCGCTTGGTTCCCCGACTTTGACCGGAATTAAAGCTTCGGAGCCATACACTAAGGAAAATGGAGTCGCTCCTGTACTGGATTTAGATGTTGTCCGATATGCCCAAAGGACTTCGAGCAAAATTTCTCTCCACTTTCCTTTAGCTTTGTTCAATCTTTTCTTTATGTTTTGGATGATAATCTTGTTCGTTGATTCGGTCTGTCTGTTCCCACTAGGATGATATGGTATTAACAGTATCCTTTTTATTTTATGATCTTCGAGAAATTTTGCCACTTTACCGCCGATAAATTGCTTACCATTATCACATGTTATTTCTGCTGGTATACCAAATCTACACACGATGTGATCCCAGATGAAATCTATAACCTCTTTCTCTCTTACTTTTTCGAATGCCTGTGCTTCAACCCATTTAGAGAAATAGTCAGTCATAAACAAAATGAATTTAGCTTTACCTGGGGCCGATGGTAGAGGGCCGACGATATCCATTCCTCATTTCATGAATGGCCATGGAGAAATGACTGAATGAGGCTGCTCTCCGGGTTGATGGATCATTGGTGCAAACCTTTGACATTTATCGCATTTTCGAACGAACTCCTTAGTGTTCTTTTTCCATGCTATCCCAGTAGTATCCTGCTCTGATGATTTTGCGAATTAGTGGTTCGGCGCCGGAGTGGTTTCCACAGGTGCCTTCATGGACCTCCCGAAAAACATAATCAGTGTCCCCTGGTCCCAAGCATACTGCTAGTGGTCCGTCAAACGTCCTTCTGTACAATGTTCCATCTTCAACCAACGTGAATCGAGCAGCCTTGGTTCGTAGAACCCTCAATTATTTAGAGTTCGATGGGAGTTTTCTGTTCTTTAAGTAGTCAATATACTTATTCCTCCAATCCCAGGTTAAGCTTGTGGACTTTATATCGGCATTCCCTCCCTCGATTATAGATCTCGAAAGTTGAATGACAGTCCCCGAGTCGATCTTATCTTCTTTGACCGACGGCCCCAGATTTACGAGTGCGTCGGCCTCACTGTTTTGTTCTCGCATGTTGTAGGGTCCATTCTTTGAAACGGTGTAGAGTTACCTGTAGTTTGTCCAAATACCTCTACATCCTATCTTCTCGAACTTCGAAAGTTTTGTTCACTTGGTTCACCACTACCAAAGAGTCACATTTGGCTTTAATGACTTCTGCTCCCAAGCTCTTAGCTATCTCGAGACCTGCAATCATGGCCTCGTACTTGGCCTCATTGTTAGTTAATCTAGTAGTTTTGATGGATTGCCTAATAATGCCACCAGTGGGAGATTTTAATACGATTCCAAGCCCGGATCCCTTCATATTTGAAGCACCATCTGTGTAGAGAGTCCAAACCCCCGACGATGCACCTGATTTTAACAAGAGTTTCTTTTCAACTTCGGGTGCGAGGGTTGGTGCGAAATCGTCCACAAAGTCTGCTAAAATTTGGGACTTAATGGTCGTTCGAGGTTGATATTCAATATCTTACCCACTGAGTTCGGCGACCTATTTGGCCAGTCGGCCCGATATTTCGGGTTTGTGCAAAATGTTTCGAAGTGGGCAAGTTGTTAAAATGCATACGGGGTGACATTGAAAGTGTGGTTTTAACTTTCTAGAGGCGCTTATCAATGCAAGCGCCAATTTCTCTAAGTGTGGGTATCTAGTCTCTGCCTCTCCTAAGTTCCGACTTACATAATAAATAGGAAACTGCGTACCTTGCTCTTCTCGAACTAGGACACCACTTACCGCAATTTTTGATACCGCTAAATATAAGTAAAGCTTCTCATCTGTATTCGAAGTGTGAAGTAATGGTGGGCTCGATAGGTACCGCTTCAGTTGTTCAAGTGCTTGTTGGCATTATGGTGTCCAGGTGAAATCGTTCTTCTTTTTTAGCAGAGAGAAGAATTTGTGGCTTCGATCTGACGACCTTGAAATGAATCGGCCTAAGGCAGATATCCGTCCAGTTAGCCTTTGCACTGCTTTCACACTATCCACGACGGTGATGTCTTTGATGGCTTTGATTTTGTCGGGGTTGATCTCGATCCCGCGATCCGATACCATGAACCCGAGGAACTTGCCCGATCCAACCCCGTAAGCACATTTCTCAGGATTGAGCTTCATGTTATATTTCCTTAAAACTTTGAACGTTTCCTGCAAATGAGTCAAATAGTACTCTGCGCGCAGGGACTTAACTAGCATGTCATCAATGTAAACTTCCATCGATTTACCTATTTGTTCTTCGAACATTTTATTCACTAGGCGTTGGTACGTAGCCCCTGTGGTTTTTAGCCCAAATGGCACTACATTATAGCAATAGGTTCCATACTTAGTGACAAATGAAGTTTTTTCTTGGTCCTCCGGGTTCATGCTAATTTGATTGTATCCGGAATAGGCGTCGAGAAAAGTGAGGATCTCGTGGCCGGCTGTGGCATCGATCAAGCGATCGATGCTAGGCAGTGGAAAAGAATCTTTGGGCCATGCTTTGTTTAGATCTTTATAATCTACACACATTTTAAGTTTGTTCGCTTTTTTGGGGGACTACAACCACATTGGCTAACCATTCGGGATATTTTACTTCCCGAATTGACCCTATTTTGAGAAGTTTAGTTACCTCATCTCTTACAAATGTGTGTTTTACCTCGAATTAAGGTCTTCTTTTTTGCCTCACCGGTTTGAACCTAGGGTCCAAACTCAGCTGGTGCGTTGTTATCGATGGTAGGATCCCTGTCATGTCTAAATGAGACCAAGCAAAACAATCTATGTTATCAATAAGAAATTGAATAAGTTTTTTCCTGAGTTCGGGGGTCAGCCCCGTTCCCAGGTATACCTTTCTCTCGGGCAGACGTTCGATTAATATAACCTACTCTAGTTCTTCGATCGTCGACTTGGTGGCGTCGGAGTCGTCAGGGACGATGAGAGCTCGAGGTGTCGGAAAATCTTCCTCGTCATCTTTTATTTCCTGCTTCATCGATTCGATCGAGACTGGTTGCTGTGACTGCTATTTGGTTTCTCGCCTATCTTTTGTGCTCGACCTTTTTGAGGCTGATAACATTGGTATCGATGTTATCTCATCGACCGCGAACATTTCCTTCGCAGCATGTTGCTCCCTGTATACTGTCTTCATGCCATTCGACGTAGGGAATTTCATCACTTGGTGTAGAGTCGAAGGCACTTCCCTCATATTGTGGATCTATGGTCTTCCGAGTAGGGCATTGTACCTCATATCACCTTCGATTACGTGGAACTTGGTGTTTTGGATGGTTCCAGCCACATTTACGGGTAGAATAATTTCCCCTTTAGTTATTTCACTGGCCATATTGAAGCCGTTTAAGACCCGAGCTGAGGTCACGACTTGATTCTGTAAACCGAGCTTCTCTGCTACCCAAGATCGGATGATATTCGCAGAGCTACCTGAATCCACTAAAACACGCTTAACTTGAACTTTATTTAATAGGATAGAAATTACCAGAGCGTCGTTATGAGGTTGAGAGATGCCCTCGGCTTCTTCAATTCCGAATGATAAAGTGCCCTCGAGTATGTAGCCTCGAGTTTGTTTTTCCCCTATGGTCGGTATCTTGCCGTATTTGAGCATGGGTCCCTGTGGAGTATCAACCCCACCGATGATCATATGAATGATATGCAGAGGTTCCTCTTGTTTATCTTTTTTGCTGGCTTCCCTTTTTCTGAAGTGATTCTTCGCTCGGTCACTGAGGAACTCTCGATGGTTGCCCTCATTGAATAGATGGGCTACCTCTTCTCTTAATTGTCTGCAATCCTCGATCATGTGGCCATGTGTACCATGATACTTGCACATCGAATTCGGGTGCCTTTAGGAAGGGTCAGTTTGCATGGGTCTAGGCCACCTAGTATCTTTGATTCTTCCGATCGCCGATACAATGCCTGATGTGTCGACGCTAAAATTGTACTCTGATAGACGAGGTAACTCTATAGGATCGGCATATTTATCAAAGACACTCTTGCTCATAAGTCCCCGAGAATTTTGTCCTCGATCACTCCTTCGATTGTTTCGAGCGGCATTGCGCGTTGAAACGTTGTTCATTCGATCTGCGACGTACGGTTGATATCGGTCTCTGTTTGCCCTTTGCTCTCTGTCAATGTCCCTCTGGTTTTTAATAGATGTCCTGTTCTGATGCATGGATCCGGAAGGAGCTCCCAACTAGTCGTCTTCGACCCTAATTTTTGACTGATATCGGTTGTGTACATCCGCCCAAGTTATTGCTGGATACTCAATCAAATTTTGCTTCAGCCGACGTGATGCTATTGAACTTTTCTCGTTCAACCCTTGGGTGAAAGCTTGGACGGCCCAGTCGTCTGTGACCAGTGGCAATTTTATGCGTTCCATTTGAAATCGAGACACGAACTCCCTCAACATTTCATTACCCCTTTGTTTTACTTTGAAGAGGTCTGATTTCCTTGTTACAACCTTTATTGCACCAGCATGTGCCTTTACAAACGAATCCGCTAACATGGCAAAAGAATCGATGGAATTTGGTGGCAGATTATGATACCAAATCATCGCTCACCTTCGAGAGGGTCTCTCCGAATTTTTTCAATAACACGGATTCGATCTCATCGTTTTCCAAATCGTTACCCTTAATGGCACACGTGTAAGAGGTGACATTCTCGTTGGGATCGGTCGTACCGTTATATTTGGGAATTTCGGGCATACGGAATTTTTTGGGGATTGGTTTTGGGGCTGCGCTCGAGGGAAAAGGCTTTTGTATGAATTTTTTCGAATCCAGGCCTTTTATCATTGGTGGAGCTCCCGGGATCTGATCGACCCTGGAATTATATGTTTTTACTTTTTTATCGTTGGCTTCGACTCGTTTTGTGAGTTCCTCGAGCAATATAGTAATTTCGGGAGTGGTCCCCGATTCTTGCTCGTTTGACTTTACTATGACTGGCTCCATTCTGTGAGTGATTTCTCGAAGCGGATTGGGCTCCGGCCTGCTTTGTACCTGAGTTTGGCTCTGCAACTGAGCTATCGCTATTTGCTACGCTTGTAACATCACGAAGATCATCTGTAAGATGACTCCGATCTCCTCCACGTTATGGGTGTCTCGAGCTACGGATCGAGTATCGCTCTGAATGCTTTTTTCCGGTTCGGAATGTTGGTTCGCCTCAAGAGCCACTTGTGAATTGACATCTAGCGCTACTTCGACTCGGATTTTAGGTACTTCGACTCGAGCTTCAGTGGCATCGTTAAGTGGCCTTCCGGCCCTGGGTATCAAGTTGTCGGTTTCATATTGAAGGCTGGCTTCGTGGTCGATAGGTAAAGCCATCAATCGAGAGTTTGCCATCGCTGATTCGAAGTTGTAAACTAGTGTATATTGCAGATTTGTATCAAACAACCACTGTTACCCTTAGCCCCACGGTGGGCGCCAAACTGTTTACCCAAAAAGTTGGATATAGTTAAATTTATAAGTAGTTCTAAGGATATGTGATATAGCTTGATATAAATCGTACGTAGAAGTGGAAATGTTTAGATTCTTGGCTATAAAAATGGGATATAAATTATTGAACAAGAAGAGTGAGTATGCTGAGTAAAACAAGCTCAAGAGATTTATTCTTCAAATAGAGAAGTAGTCTTTTGTTACAATGTGTGGACCTCATGTGCTTACAAGGATCCCCCCTTTTTATAGTTAAGGGATCTTACTTTATTTATAATAAAAAATATATAGTGGAGAACCCATGATGAATTGTCTCTTCTTCACTTTCCGCCAAGATTCTCTCCCCTAGTGCGGTTGCAACGACTCTTTTCTGCGAGCTCGATACTGGCTCGAGCTCGGTATTGGGTCGAGCCCTCAGCCTTGGTTTGAGTTCGACATTCGGGGTAAGTGTCAATCAGTCTGTGTGTCTCCGACAACCTTCACGTTGCCTTGCGATTCGATTTGGTCATGGGCTCGATAATGATACCGAGCCGATTCCTCGATCGGTCTTGGAGCTCGAAGCTTGTTTGTACTATCTTCGAAACTCATCTCGAAGTCTCACTTAAGTCGCTTACCATTCAAACTCGATTAAACGTACGAAGGCCGAAATCTATTTCGACCGTATACAAGATTACATTGTGGACTTTCAAATGCCAAAAGCTCATGAGTATATAAAAAGTTTCAGAAATACAACATTAAAATCCTTCCATATGACTATGTGAACTCATCAAATTTGACAACTAAAAATAGAGTTTAGCCCTGAGTTGATGGGTTTGTCATCTCCCACGATAATGTTCCATTCTAATCCATTACAGTCAAGTGACTAACTTGCACATGTTATGCATTCTAAATTGATTAGGTAATATTCAAGAGCTCTATAAGTTTTTAGAACTTAGGGGGAAAGTAAAATAATACCACCGTTGTTCTACGTGTTGTCGTTTGGATCAAAGGAACAGTAAAAGTTTTCAAACTTGATCTCCAATTGAAAGATGAATCCCCTATAATTCCTAAGATACTTGATGTTTAGTAATCTACTATGTTATTCCTCTTGACAATAAAATCACATTTAATGCATATTTATTGAAGGCAAAATATATATGGACCAAATTACACACTTTTTACATACGAAATAATCTTACACACTTAACTTTTTCAAAGTGTATTTAATACACACCACTTTTATATTTAAGCATCTCAGAAAAAATTGAGGCATATCACACACGAATAATATAGTGCCACGTGTCATTAAGGTTTTAAAATAATTTAAAATTACAGTTACGCCCATTAACTAATCTCCCTTCCATCTCTCTTCACCTTATCTACATTGTCGCTGACCACCAGCTGGGATCCCAGCCAGAAGAAGTCTCAGGTCCACCTCTGGTTCCCCTCTTTTCCCGCCTAATCCCCACACAAAGATCCCCATTTTTGGCTCTCAAGAACACAATGGAATCTCCAGTAAGCTTTTTATGGTTCACAAAAGCATATATCCTATTGTTAAAAGATGGCGCCTTGGCGTTCCTCTATAAATATGTTAACCATATTGAACAACAGCCCATCAGTCGGTTGAAGGCCCAAGTAGCTAAGCCCAACTTGTAACTCAATTTATAAGACTCCTTTTGTTTTTCATCATGTTGTAACATGGAGCATGCCTTACTAACAGAGGGAACAGGGGACATGAGTAGAATGTTGCTCTTTACTGAAGAATGTGAGATGAATCAGTAGCTTCAGTGTGAAGAAAATATAGCCCATGTCATCATTCCCATCAACCTTCTCCAATGATTCTGCATCATTTTCTGTCAATTCTGCACCTGTGGAAGGTCAGAGAAATTTTAATCAGAGGGTCAATTTTGAGACAAAGAAGCCAGGGCATTCTATCTCATGCAAGTACTACAAGAAGCCTGGGCATACAGTCAAGAAATGCTACAAGTTACATGGTTTTCCTCCTGATTTTAAATTCAACAAATCTAAAAGATCTGCCTCTTGTGTTCAAGATGACAATCACATTCCTCCAACTTCTGGTTTCCATCCTACTGAACATTCAGCTCATGGTATTACTCAAGAATAATACCAGCACCTTATAACACTCCTTCAACAAACACATGTCTCTTCTGGTCCTCATGGTGATATGTCATCCAAGGAAAATATTGGTTATGCAAATTTTGCAGGTTTGTTCAGCTTATTCAGTAGTACTATTTTTACTTCTGATGGTTATCATGTGTGTGCATCCACTCAGCTAAGTGTTGGTTCTTGGATATTAGACTCGGGGGCTACTAACCATATGACACCCCACAAACATCTTCTTCACAATTTACAACCATTGCCCAAACCATTCTTAATCACCTTGCCTAATGAATATAAAGTCAAGGTTATATCAACTGGTTCTTTGCATCTTAGGACTGATATAACTTTGCATAATGTCTTACTTGTTCCCTCTTTTCAGTTCAATTTGATTTCCATTTATTAACTCATCTGTCAACTCCATTGTTATGCAATACTTACCAATTCTAGTTATTTCTTACAGGGCCCTTCTCTGAATAGGCTACTGAAAATTGGTAAAGCTGCACATGGGCTATATTTTCTTCACACTGAAGTTACTGATTCATCTCATAATTCTATATCAAAAAATACATGTAATGTTTCTTTACATTTTGACAGTACATGTAATGTTTCTGCTTCTGTTAACAATCCAATTCCCCTTTAGTCCCTCTTGTATCCCATCTGTTGTAATAAACAAAGCAGACTTGTTTTGGCACCAAAGGTTGGGGCATATGCCTTTTCACAGAATGAAATCAATTCCTTTTCTTTCTAATAAAATTTCTTCTAAGCAATCATTTTTGTGTCTCATTTGCTCTATGGCCGGGCAACAAAGATTGCCTTTTAATGATTGTTCTACTCATTCTTCAGTACCTTTCCAATTAGTACATATTGACTTTTGAGGGCCTTACTACACCAATACATATAATGGATTCAGATACTTCTTAACCTTAGTAGATGACTATACTAGAGTAACATGGACTCATCTACTCTCATGTAAAGGAAATACTTTTTCTATTCTTAAGGCTTTCACCTTCATGGTTAAGACTCACTGTCGCACATCAGTTCAATCCTTTAGATCTGACAATGCTTTTGAACTTAGGAGTAGTTCTGAAGCAAAATCTTTTTTACTTTATAAGGTATCCTACACCAAACCACCATTCCTCATACTCCTCAACAAAATGGTGTCGCTGAAAGAAAACATAAATATTTACTTGAAACTTCTAAGGCCTTACTATTCCAATCTAATCTACCTATAAAGTTTTGGGGTGATTGTGTCCTTACTGCCACCTATCTTATAAATAGATTCCCTTCAACTATTTTGAATAACATTTCACCATATAAGAAATTGCATGGGCATCCCCATCATATGATCATCTTAAGTCCTTTGGATGCCTATGTTATGCAACTTTTCCCAAGGTTGGTAGGGACAAATTTCAGTCTAGGGCAATCTCATGCCTGTTTCTTGGGTATCCTTATGGCAAGAAAGGTTATAAGTTGTTCAATTTGTCCAATTCCTCAATTGTTTTACTCAAGGGATGTTGTGTTTCATGAGCACATCTTCCCTTATTCTTCTTCTCCGCCTTCCTCCTCAAATCCTATATTTCCAGCTCCATCTTCTGACTTTGTCCCTATTTTTACTCCTCTTTTAACTCCTCAGTCCCTTTCTTTATCTCCCTCTACTTTAACTCCCTCTACTTTATCTTCTGCTTCTTCTTCCCCCCACCCTTCTGCTCCTCCACATCTTCCTTCTACTCCACCTCCCAGGCATTCTACCAGAACTTGTCATCCTCCTACATACCTTAAGGACTATGTTTGTTCTTCTATTGTTCCTTCTGCCCCTGCTTCTGATTTTTTACAGCTTTCCACTGCTGATCTACACTCACATGAGCCTCAGTATTATCGTTAGGCTGCTTCCTCTCCTTCTTGGCAAGAGGCCATGGTTAAGGAATTTCAGGCTCTTGAAGCCAATCATACTTGGGACATTGTTCCACTGCCCCCCTAACAAGAACCCATTCCTTGTAAATGGGTATATAAGATAAAACAGAAATCTGATGGAACAATTGAGAGATACAAGGCTAGGTTGGTCATTCGAGGTGACACACAAAAGGAGGGTATAGACTATGCGGAAACCTTTTCCCCTGCTGTCAAATTTACAATCATTAAATGTCTTCTTTCCCTTGCTGCCAAACGACAATGGACTCTGTATCAATTGGATGTCAATAATGCATTTTTTCATAGGGATCTCCATGAAAAAGTGTATATGAAGATCCCCCAGGTCTGCAGGTTTCTCTACCCTGTTCTTTTTCCACTCCTCCTTTGGTTTGCAAGTTCAAAAAGTCCATATATGGTCTTAAACAAGCCTCAAGACAGTGGTTTTCCAAACTGTCTGAAGCCTTGTCTACCAAAGGCTACCTTTCTAGCAAGAATGACTACTCTCTCTTCACCAAAACTGCTGGGGACTCACTCACTGTATTGGTTGTTTATGTTGATGATATCCTCCTAGCTGGGGATGATATTTCTGAGCTAGACAGTGTGAAGGCTTTCTTGGATGATCAATTCAAGATCAAGGATTTGGGCAACATTCACTATTTTTTGGGTTTGGAGGTCTCTCACACTCCCCAGGGTTTTCTTGTCAGCCAGACTAAGTTCACCACTGATTCGCTCTCTAAATTCAACTGCCAGAACTTCAGTCCTCTTAATACACCCCTGGATTCTTCTCTCAAGCTCACTACTTACATGGGAGAGGCTCTTTCTGACCCTAGTTGTTATAGGAGAATTATTGGGAAGCTGAATTTTCTTCAGCACACTAGGCCAGATATTTCTTTTTCAGTCCAACACCTGAGTCAGTTCTTGTAGGCTCCTCAGATTCCTCATATGATGGCTGCCCTCCATATTTTAAGGTATTTGTCTGATGCTCCAGATCTGGGCATCCTTCTGCCTTGTTCTTCTAATTTGGATCTCAAAGTTTTCTCTGATTCTGACTGGGCAGCTTGTGCTCAGTCTAGGAGCTCTATTTCTGGGTATTACATTACCCTTGATGGTTGTCCTATTTCCTGGAGAAGCAAAAGCAGCCAACTATTTCTTTATCTTCTGCTGAGGTAGAATATCGAGCATTAAGGAAAGTTGTTGCTGAGATCTCTTGGTTGGTCAAAATTTTGGGTGATCTTGGTTTGTCTATTACCAGCCCTGTCCCTATTTTTTGTAACAGTCAGGCTACCTTGTATATTGCCAAAAATCCTATGTTTCATGAACATACTAAGTACATTGAAATTGATTGTCATTATGTCCGGGACAACCTTCAAGCTGGTTTGTTTTCTCTTTATTTTGTCCCAAGTTCTGCTCAACTAGCAGATATCATGACCAAGGCCCTTCCTGGTTATCTCCACCATTTGCTTCTTGGCAAGCTTGGCGTTGCATCACCCTCAAGCTTGGGGGGGGGGGGAGGGGGATGTTAACCATATTGAACAACAGCCCATCTGTCAGTTGAAGGCCCAAGTAGCTAAGCTCAACTTGTAACTCAATTTATATTGCATACTTTAGCCAAGTTACATTACTTAGATAGCCATTGTATCATTACATAGCTATCCATCTCAAGTGTAAATATATAATCAAAGAAGTGCTTAATAAGAAAATTGGACAGTCATTTCATTTTGTTTTCTTCTAATATTTCTCTCTCTAACTTCCAGTCCCTTCTCTTCTCTCATACGATGGTAGGGTTTTTCTTCCATGTAAATCCCACCTAACTGGGTTGATTTGTATCATAACAAAATAAGCCTGAATTTACACGTTTTCAGTTATCCTTAGCAAGAATCCATGGCATTATTCAATGGGAATAAGCAACCAAACTCAGATCTATAGAATTCTTCCAAAGATTTTTTACATTATTGATATTCTTAAAATTGTGGAGGTAATATAGACCAAATGAACTCCGAAATTTAATCGAATGGTTAAATTTTAAAAGGAAGTTGAGAACGGAAGCGAAAAAAAGAAAGAATAATGAGACCAATCATATGCTACTTCGTTCTTATCTGGAAATGAGCAAGAGTATCAATTTCTGGTGTCATTTTATCAAACAGTACTGAAATGTTATTTACACCTCAAAATAGGAAAAAAGGGTGGGGAAGAAGAAAAAAATAGTTGAAGGGAGAAAGGTCAGCAGCGAACTCAAAGGGGAGGGGTTCCGGGGAAGAACGGGAAATAGGGGGGGTTAAAGTGAAGGGAAACAAAATATTTTTTAAAAAACAAAATTTTAAAATTTTGACACGTGTCTTTTAAATAAGAATTGAGATAAAAAATTTACAGTTTAACGGGCTTAGATTTTTTGTTAAACACGCGCGTGCCACGTGCAAAAGTGGTGTGTATTAGATACATTTTGGAAAGATCAAGCGTGTAAGATTATTTTTGTCCGTGAAAAGTATGTAATATGAATTTGATCCATAATTAAAGTGGTAACTTATGTATTTTGCCTTCATTGAATGAGCACCCATAATAAACAGTCGCTACCCCCTGGTATGTGCCGCTTTCCTAATCAAAAGATAGGAGAGCACCCCTTCTCCCGAAGTTACGGGGTCATTTTGCAAGTCAAGCGGTAAAGCAGTAAATCCACTAAGAAAGGCACTAATAGCTATTCACTCACCAACAACAGCGGCAAGGCAAGCCTGAATGCCGAGTCTTTCTCTGCCATCATCTCGACGTCGTCGTCACCTGCAAGATAAGGCCAAAAACTTGACTTTACTAAACAAGCGAGAAAGGCCGGTAGGGCTTGAAAGGTTGGACAGTTTCTTTTCCTTTCCTGTCCAGTATTTTCAATCCAAGCCGAAATAGGAAAAGCCGCAAGCACCATGTAGAGGATGAAACCCTTGCTTGTTTATCCCGACGAGGGTTTATTAATCACTCAAACGAGCCTTTCTAGCCGCATCTGAATCGGACTCTTATTTGATAGGCATTAGGGGATTTGAGGTTTTGGGGTTTCACTCGCAGAACCTTGGCAACAGGTCGGCACGAAGTGATTCATCATGCTCAGACATGAGCTGATCGCTCGTTAGGGACGGTTTATAGATCATCAAATTCCCACAAATGGTCGGGGCTTCTTCCTCGAGTCCTGTCATGATCGCGCACTCGACGAAAGAGCTTTACAAGCGGCATTGCCCTTCTTCACTCACGCGATATTGCTGGATCGGGCTTTCGCCCATTGTCCAAGATTCCTCACTGCTGCCCCCCATGGGAGTCCGGGTCCAACTCGGCCAGAGAATCAAAGGACAGATGGTATGTCTTTCTATCCATCCTGATTGTTGGATTGAAATAGAAATAAAACTTTATGCGAGCAAGGTTCAAAATAAATTATCCGTCCTTCTATCGGTGAAGACATATCTCACAGCTCTAGGATCCAATTTCTCATGAGAGGTCCCGGTTACTGTACATGATGTAACGACATATTCAAAAATACGTGATCCGATTTGATAGGCTGCCCGCAGAAAGGAAAGAGTTTACCGACCGCAGCTCATGATGCGTGGAAAGTAGGGGAAGAGTCTGATTCAAAAGCGTCTGTGATAGATCACGTCCAAAGAGCAAAAAAGAAAAAGAAAAAGAAATAAGTAGAAGTAAACTCACAAGACGAATTAGACTAAGCATGTTTTTCCAATGACAAGATAGACTTCTTGGGTAAATGCAACACTCCATTTGTTTCCCTAAGGTTTCCCCAGCCTGAATAAGTATATTATTAGATACATGATTGGGAGAGGATGTAAGTAAGAAGTTCAATTTTTTTTTTGTCATGAACAGTGGCGAAACTAGGAATTTCTTCAAGGGTGTTCAAATTTAAAAAAAAGTGAAAATAATTACAACAAAGAGTGTTCAATATGTGTTATAAACCTCTAAAATATAATATTTTACTTATTTACACAGTATAAATTTTTGACGAAGGGTGATCAATCTTTGTAACCACGTGGCTTCGCCACCGGTCATGAAAGACAAACATTGCATTAAACAGTCAAAAAGTTGCATATGGGGAGCATCTAACGTGACTCTACATCTACATTATACATTACATCAGTGTCATCCCTATTTGGTTCCACAGTAGGACCCAAAGGCAAAAAAGCATCAACATTGGATGGTATACAAGTATTGGCAGCATCATTTGTTGAGATGATGTGCATTTGAAGAGATGTGCTGGAGATAAGAGAGTTCAACTTATTCAAAGATATATACAACACATCTCTGACCAATCTTACAAGATTATTTCTGATAATGTGTATCAAATTTGAGATGGTAAATAGAAGGCAAAATACATAACTTGCCATCTGAACTATGGACCAAATTCTCCTTACACATTTTTTGCGAAGGAAAATTACCTTACACACTCAATCTTTCGAAAGTGTAGCGTTTACACACTTTTTTATGAGGTGACCTGCGAGTGTAAATGAGTGCGCGTTAAAGGTAAATATTTAGTACAAATTTTATTTTTTCTTATTTTTCTTTTAAATAAAAAGTAGAAAAAAGTATCTAAACCCTTCCCTCCCCTTTCGCCCCCGCCGCTACCCTCCCCCCTCCCTCCTTATCTTATCCAGATCCCCCTTTGCTACATAAGTGACCAATTTATTTTTTTTCTCTTTCTTGCTTGCTTTCACGCTGGTACCTTCCACCATAGAAGAACGAATTTTCAAGCTTGATTTCTTCTTCTTCTTCATTCTTTTTTTTTGTTTGTTAAATCTGGGTTGATTTGGAGTTTGTCTTGTGGAAGGTGCCAGGGAACATTATATTGGTCTATGGAGGAGGCAACATAGGCCGGTATTATCTTCCTAATTAAGCACCAGCGGCTTAAAGTTAATTATTTTCGGCTTCAATTCCGCCTAATTCGATAATTTCGATAAAACGAAAGAGGACAAGTGATAAAAATTTTCAACTAGTTCTCTTTCTTAATCAAAGTGCCACCCTAATTTCTTCAGTGTTTATTGCTGCTGGGAGGAAGATGCATTTGAAATTACAATGGAAAATGACTGACGGATGTTAGGAAGAAGACAGAGAGAGTGTTAGGGAAGATGATTTTTTTTCCTTTTGTTTTAATGCAAATTGAGGTGTATTTTTAAGTATAATATTTTCCTCTAAGACATAACACGTGTCACACATTGATTGGAGGGTGTAATGCAATCTCTAAGAAGAACTGAAGAAGTGGTTAATCGCAAAAGTGGTGTGTCTTAGACACACTTTCAAAAGGCTGAGTATGTAAGGTGATTTCCCTCCGCAAAAAGTGTGTAAAGGAGATTTGGTCCATAGTTCAGGTGGTAACTTATGTATTTTGCCTAAATAGAAAAATGACAGTTTGTAATTCTTTTCAT
The DNA here is from genome assembly GCF_000390325.3 of Nicotiana tomentosiformis. Taxonomy (NCBI): domain Eukaryota; kingdom Viridiplantae; phylum Streptophyta; class Magnoliopsida; order Solanales; family Solanaceae; genus Nicotiana; species Nicotiana tomentosiformis. Next base: position 50,003,331 of record NC_090813.1, read on the forward strand.
AATAGAAGAGATTTGCCTTTAAATAATCGATTCAAACTTTGCTAAAGCTCAATTACATAGAAAATAATGACTATGGATCTAAATATATGCACTGATCTATCTACAAAGGTAGAAGGAATTGTTGAAATAGGTGTTTGACCAGAAAATATAGACTTTTGATTAAACTAATTAATATTGTATGACGAAGGGCTAAACTTAGTTAATGATAATAACTTCAGATCTATAATCGATTAACACCAATCACGCAAGAGCAGTGTTGAGAGAAGATTAAATGTGATGTATATTCAATGCTTCAAGATCATTAATGATGGGGGAATATCAAGCAATAAATAACGATAAATGGCATTAAAGTAAATAAGAAGAATGATTCACCCAATATTGAATGAGCTGGATGATTCTTCTTTCTGACAATGGTGAATGTCAGACAAATACTAGAATGTTGGGACCCTTCTCGGATCTAATAGAAAAAGTGTGGAATGGTAGACAATCGAATATCTTTAGAAAGGTAGTGAATGTCTTTTATCTTGAGATAAAGTCTGCTTCTTCAAGAATGTTCTAATCAGAGAATATTACATATTCATCTCCCCCTATCTCTTTTTCTCTTTTATATGGGACATTCCCCAGTCAACCCTAAAAGTACAGATACCAAGAATATTCAAAAGAATATTCTTCTGAATATTCTATTACAAAAACTAGCCGTTAGCTCTCGACCTCGGCCTTTATTGACTACTCGGCTACGAGCCCCGTTATCTATTAATCGACCTCGACCATATCGCTTTCTACGATACTGTTTCGTGTGAAATCCTAATGAAATCAGATTTTGACCCATACAGTTAGTCCCTCCACTTATTGATGTCGGCCTTGGGCGACCTCGATGAGCGGACTTTGTCTGTCAGGCTTGAGAAGTTTTATGCGAGCAGGTTGAGTAGTAGTGCTTCAAATGGGATGGAAACGTGGCCTTTTGTGATCCACAACCTAGGGTCACGTCGTCCCATCATGACGTCATGTCATCATGCATCATGCATCATCATTATACGTTTTCCCGATACCCTGTGTCTTTTCCTGTGCCTCTGCCGCTTTGCTTTTTGAGTTGGGCAACTGCGATTTGCTTCCTCGGTATTGATGCCCTAACTCTTATAAATGGGGATATTCGGTTCTTAGGTTCACTCTTGGCTTTCTAAAATCGGATTTTCATACCCTCTTCTTCCTCAATCAGAATCTCTACTTCCTTGGCCTTACTTCATACTCCTGCTTTCACCGATTTCGGTGGTTCTTACTACTAGACTCTTCTGCGTTTGCACCCACTCTATTCACAAACAAAAATGGTTAACGTATCTTCCAGTTCTGGGGGGATGCCTAATCCTGCTCCTTTGACAGTGTACATGGTTCCCTATGGCGATGGGGCTGCCATCGCAGTAGAAGATGAAAGATTTCCTACGGTGAAGGAAATAATTCCCCGTAGCGATAAAGCTAGAACTGACTTCTCAAAGCTACCCGAGGATGACCCTGAGGCCGTAGAGTCTGATATGGATGCGGCTGCCCTTGCTAATTTTAGGGCGAAGTTCAAAATTCCAATCTACATTGATTTGGTCCCGGCTGGACGCGATGTGGTGTAGATTCATCGCCCTGGATATTGCGTGTTCTATGCATATCCATTCTACGTGGGCTATTCTTTTCCCATTTTCCCATTGGCAGAGGAGTTTTTCCGCTACTACGGAAGAGAGCACGCAGACCATTGCGATCCCTTTAGACCGGGACCTATTAGTTGATACAGAGGGCGTGGTCCCTTTTCTTGGTCCACTCTGTTCCGATGTGGAGGGTAAGACGCTCGAGAAGCTAAAGGATTCCACTTTGTCGAAGAGCATAGCCCGCCTTGCTCTTAGGGTATTCTTGGTATTCTGTTTCCTTATTTATTTTTATGTTGATTTTGACTTTGTTCTTACCCGCTCTAGCTTTCTTTTCAGACCGTGATCTTGGAGATTAAAAGTTCCCGCCGAGAGGAGAGGCGTAAGGTTATTTTCCAAAATATGGAGCAGAAATATCGCGAATATCGTGATAAGCATCGTGAGCTTTACCTACGAGTTGGTGGTAGTAGCAACTTTCGGGCCCTCCGAAATGAGCTAAAAAAGAAGGATGACGAATTGGTAAAGGTCATCGGAAAATGTAGTGAGCTCGAGGAGGCGTTAAAGGACAAAGAGGAGGAGCTCAAAGTGAGTAGGGTGGTTGTGGCCCAGTGCGCCGACCATCAGTCCCAAGTGGTTTCGCTGCGTACCGAGATGGAGGAGTGTCAACTTCGAGTGGCCAATTTGAGTGGCAAGGTCGCTGAGAAGGTAGTGGATTTGAAGAGGGCAGAGTCGGCCCAGTTATCAGCTGCGCATAGAGCTGCAGCTTTAGAGGACGCGATCTGTGTTATTCATTCCGAACGGGATTGCGCCATGGAGACGGATAGGCTCAGAGAGGAGCGGCTTGATGAGCGGATTTGGGAGTTAAAAAAAGAGATTACGGACCTTAGTGATCGAGTTGTTGCCCTCGAGGCCAAGAAGGCATTGTTATTAGCGCAACCGTCCTCCTCCCGTACTGTTTTTCCTGATGTTCCTCAGGATCTGTATGAGGAATGGATTCACGATGAGGCCCAGCTGGACATATCCAGGGATCTGATGAGGATGGGGGCTATTTTGGAAGCCGACTTAGCGAATGCACGTAAAGCTCAGTTTGCTTTTGGCTATGACCCTGCCACACCGCAAGATGGTGATGCTGAGGAAGACGTGTAAAGGATTGAGCAGGATGCCTGGTACGACGATGAGTATCTCGACGGTGAAGGTGGAGAAATGGGTGGAGATGGTGCTGCTGAGTTAGGTAGTACGTAGTTGTTTTTCTTTCTTTTTCTTGTAATTCTTGTACATACTTTTGCTGGCATCTGTTTTAGCTTTTGTAAGGAATATATTTGAAGTAAGAAGTGACGTTTCAACCATAAAAATTTGGTTTTGGCCATGGTCGTGGATTAGCAGTTGTAAATTCGAATGAGGCCAAACGTAACCTGTATTGAGTTGGTTCGAGCGAGGTCGAATGTGAGTCGATTCGAATAAGGTCAAATGCGAGTTAATTCGAATGAGGTCGGATGTGAGTTAATTCGAACGGGGCCGAATGTAGTTTAATTCGAACAAGGTCGAGTGTGAGTTAATTCGAATGAGGTCGAATGTAGTTTAATTCGAACGAGGTTGAGTGTGGGTTAATTCGAACGAGGTCGAATGTAGTTTAATTTGAACGAGGTAGAATGCGAGTTAATTCGAACGAGGTCGAATGTAGTTTAATTCGAACGAGGTCGAATGTAAGTTAATTCAAAAGAGGTCGAATGTGAGTTAATTCGAACGAGGTCGAATGTAGTTTAATTCAAACGAGGTCGAATGTGGTTTAATTCGAACGAGGTCAAATGCGAGTTAATTCGAACGAGGTCGAATGTAATTTACTTAATTGTGGTCGGGGGACGGGTTAATATTGAGGCGATGTTGTTCTGGAGAGAATATGGGCGGACTTCATACATTTGTGTTTTGCTCATACTTGGAGAAATTTACATGTTTTTCGGAATGGCATTCCAGTCCCAGTCTATCTAGTCCCTTCATTGGGTTACCTGGAGACGTGTTGAGAGGTTGGACAATGAACTAACTGCCGGTGTCTCTTTCCATTCGCATTTTGACTTGGAAGTGTCCCCCTTGCCGCCTCGTTAAAAACCACCTCGAGAAAACCCTATTGGGACAAAACTCAAGTGAGGAAAAAAGAGTGCGACTTGGAGGACTCTTTTTCTTAAAAGTTGAAATACTTGAGGTGGGCGACATTCCAGTTGTTTGGCAGTTGTTTTCCTTCCATTGTGTATAGTTGAAATGACCCTTTATTTGCTGCTGCCATGATTTTGTATGGGTCGTCCCAATTTGTCCCTAGTTTGCCTTCCAGCGGGTCTTTACTTGCTTGTGTTTTGGCCTTGATCACGTAGTCCCCGACTCTGAGTGGTCTAATCTTGGTTTTTTTGTTATAATAGCATTCTGCATGCTATTTTTGGGCGACCATCCATATGTAGGACATATCTCTCCATTCTTTGACTTCATCGAGCTCTTGCCTTCTGCTTTCATCGTTTCTCGGCCCGCTCTCATGGGAGTATCGTAAACTATGCTCCCCGACTTTGACTGGTATTACCGCATCAGTCCCATAGACTAAAGAGTAGGGTGTCTCTCATGTACTCGTCTTTGGCATTGTGCGATAGGACCAAAGCACTTCTGGTAATAGCTCCGGCCATAATCCCTTGGCATCCTCAAGCTTTTTCTTCATGATGTTTAGTATTGATTTATTGGAGGATTCTTCTTGCCCGTTTCCCGCAGGGTGGTATGGTGTGGAGAGTATTCTTTTGATATGCCACTTCTCGAAAAATTCAGCGACCTTTTTTCCAGTAAATTAGGGTCCATTGTCGCAACTGATCTCTTTGGGGAGGCCGAAGCGGCACACAATGTTTTTCCATATGAAGGCGATCACTTCCTGTTCGCATATTTGGGCGAATGCTCCTGCTTCTACCCACTTTGAAAAATAGTCAATTAAAACCAAATGAAATCATATGTTACCTCGCCCCGCAGGGAGGGGGTCGATGATGTCTATTCCCCCATTTGATGAAAGGCCAAGGGAAGGTGACCGAGTGGAGATGCTCGCCCGCTTGATGGATCATTGGGGCGCATTTTTGGAATTGTTCGCATTATTGTACGAAGTCTGCGGCCTCTTTTTTTATGGTAGGCCAGTAGTAACCTGCCCGTATGAGACATCTGACCAGAGCTCGATTGCCTGAGTGAGCTCCGCAGTGGCCTTCGTGGACTTCTTCTAGTACGCGCTGCGTCTAATTCGGGCCTAAGCATTTCGCTAGGGGGGCGCCATATGTCCTTTTATATAGGTCGTTTTGAATGATGTTGTACTTGGTCGCTTGCATCCGGAGCTTCTTAGATTCATTTTTATCATCTGGGAGTACTCCGTCCTGCAAGTATGTAACAATACGGTTGCGCCAGTCCCATTTTAGATTTATGGTCTTTAACTCGATTTGATCTATCGATGAGTGGAGGAGCGTGACCATGTTTCCTTCTCCGATTATGATTTTAGTTGATGCCGCTAATTTGGCGAGGCCGTCTACTTCGATGTTTTGTGCTTGAGGGATTTGGTCAAATTGGCACTCGTCGAACTCGGGCAATAGTCTGCAGATCTCGGCCTGGTATTTTTGTAACCTTTGCTCTTTGATCTGGAAAGTCCATGTGACTTGGTTGACGACAAGTTGAGAGTCGCAGCGTAGGATGACCCGCCTCACCCCGTACTTGAGTGCTAGCCTTAACCCTGCAATCATGGCCTCATACTCGACCTTGTTATTAGTCATGTCCGGGCATCTTATGGACTGGCGAACCACTTCGCCTGTTGAGACTTCGAGTACAAGTCCCAGTTCGGCCCCTGACGCATTGGAGGCATCGTCGGTGTACAAAATCCATAGATCTTGTGTTCGCAGAGAAGGATGGGCGGCTTCTTTTTCGACTTCGGGCATTATTTTTGCACTGAAGTTGGCGACGAAGTCGGCGAGGACTTGTGATTTTATCGCCGTCCACGGTTGATATGTGATATCATGCTCGCTTAATTCTATGGCCCACTTAGCTAATCTTCCCAATAGCTCGGGCTTATGCAAGATGCTTCTCAAGGAGAAAGTTGTGATTACCGAGATCGGATGGCATTGGAAGTAGGGTCTAAACTTTCGTGAAGCTATGACCAAGACCAAGGCCAATTTTTTGAGGTGGGGATACCTCGTCTCGACGTCGATTAGGGTTTTGCTAATGTAATAGATAGGAGATTGCGTACCTTTGTTTTCTCAGACTAGGATTGCACTCACCGCTACTTCGGATACGACGAGGTAGACGAGAAGACGTTCCCCTGGTTCTGCTTTGGCAAGCAACGGTGGCAATGATAGGTAGGCTTTTAAATCCTTCAGGGCTTGAACGCACTCGGATATCCATAGGAGGTCGTTGTCCTTTTTGAGCATGCCGAAAAACTTGTGACATCTATCAGATGATCGTGAGATGAATCTTAACAAGGTGGCGATGCGGCCGGCCAGCTTCTGAACTTGTTTCTTGCTGGTTAAGTGTTCTAATATTCCCTCAATGGCTTTGATTTGGTCGGGATTGACCTCGATGCCTCTTTGTGATACTAGGAAGCCAAGGTATTTTCCTGAAGTTATGCCGAACGCACAATTCTTAGGGTTTAGTTTCATCCCATATCACCTGAGTATGTCAAAGGCCTCTTTCAGGTGGTCGATGTGATCTTATTTCTTTTTGGACTTAACCAGCATGTCGTCTATATAGACTTCCATGGTCTTGCCAAGTTGGTCTTTGAACATTTTGGTCACCAACCTTTGGTATGTCGCGCCCGCATTTTTCAGTTCGAAGGGCATCACCCGGTAGCAGTACGTTCCTTAGTGGGTGATGAAGGTGGTATTCTCCTGGTCCTCCTCTTCCATAAGGATCTGATTGTAGCCCGAGTAGGCATCTAAGAAGCTCAGCAGTTCATGCCCGGCCGTTGCGTCAATGAGCTGGTCAATGTGAGGTAGTGGGAATGAATCTTTGGGACATGCTTTGTTAAAATCCGTAAAGTCTACACACATCCACCACTTTCCATTCTTCTTTTTTACCATGACCACATTGGCAACCCATTGGGGATATTTTGTTCGCTGATGGACCCGTTTTCTAACAATTTTTTGACCTCCTCGCTGACTGCATCGTTTATTGCGAAATTGAACTTTCGCCTGACCTGCCTTACCGGGGGGTAGAACGGGTCGACATTCAACTTGTGTATGGCGACCTCCTTCGGGATACCTGGCATGTCTGCATGGGAAAAAGCAAACAAGTCTGCGTTAGCAGTTAAGAATTGACGGAATTTACTTGGTTCTTGAAGCTTACGTCGATGTAGGATTTTTTGCTGTGGTCATTTTCATCAAGTTGGACGGGGTCGAGGTCTTCTATGGTCGATCCCGCGTCGTCTATTGTTTCGGGATCTCTGATGACATCCGCCTTTTCATCACAGCTCGATCTCGACACAGTTAATTGCTATGCATCTTCTGCTTTGCCCTTTATTTGTTGGGTGTATGTACAATCCTGGGCGATGCGATAGCATTCTCGAGATGTGCGTTGTTCTCCTCATATGCTGAATACTCCCCATGGGGTTGGAAATTTGATAACTTGGTACAAGCTGGAAGGGATAGTCCTCATGGTGTGTATCCAAGGTCGACCTATTACAGCGTTGTACGCCGTATCCTGGTCCATGATATGGAATGTGGTTTCCAGAATGATGCCGCCGGCCAGGACGGGGAGTATGATTTCCCCAGATGTTCGTTCAACTGCATTGTTAAAACCTGTTAGCGTGATGCAACGGTACTATCTTATCCTCCAGTTTCATTTGTGCAAGTACTCGAGGATGGACAATGCACGCGCCGCTCCCATCGTCCACCATAATGCGTCTTACATCTGTATCTAATATTCGTAAAGTGATAACAAGGGCATCATAGTGAGGGAAAACCAAACCATGGGTATCTGACTTATCAAAGATGATACTTTATTCGAGTTCGTCGTACCGTTCATGAGTGATTGACCGCTTGAGCTTGTGGGTTGTGGCGAACTTTACGCTGTTGATCGAAATGTCGTCGCCGCCCCCGATGATCATTTGAATGGTGCGAGTCAGTGAGGGTGGTTTCGGCGGTCCTTGGTGTTGTTCACATCCTCGGGCAAAGTTGGTCCTTCCTCGGCCGCTCAACATTTCTTTGAGGTGTCCTTAATGAAGCATGTTCACGACCTCCTATCTTAGGGCGATGCAGTCCTCGGTATTGTGACCTCGCTCTTAGTGGAACTCGCAGAGGGCATCTGATTTTCTAGTGTTTGGATCTGACCTCATCTTTTGTGGCCACTTTACTTTTGGTCCGAGCTTCTCCAATGCATAGACTATTTCTGAGGATGACACACAAAAATTGTGAGCGGATAGTAAAGGGAGCATACCTCTCTCATTCCGGTGAGTCCCTGTCCTTGGCCTAGATGGGCCCTCTTCGTGGTGGGCGAGGGGCATGATGGCACATCTAACATATGGCTGATGCCTTTCTCGGTTGGATCGTGCAGCTGCAAGATCTCTCTTGGTATCATTTCTTCTATCCTTCCTGGTTTTGGCTTGCACCGAGGTCAATCGATCAGTTGGCCCATTCAGATCGTCTTCGTCGGCACGGACCTCGGCACATTAGGCATTGTGTATTTCATCCTAAGTGGTTAGAGGATATTTCATAATCCGGTTTAATATTTTTCTGGTTGCCCTCGAGCCATTGCTGTTCAGCCCATTCTGGAAAGCTGCTACAGTTATTCCTTCCGATACATTCGGTAAGGTCATGCTTATTCTATTGAAACGAGCGAGGAAGTCCCTCAATCCCTCTGCGGGTGATTGTTTGATGGCGAATATATCGTTCACTCTTAACATGGGCCGTTACGAACTTGTCGGCCATCTCTTCGAATATTTCAATGAAGTGCGCGGGTAGCTGTGAATACCAAGTCAATGCTCCTCCGGTAAGGGTCTCGCTGAACTTTTTCAACAAGATGGAGGAGAGTTGTTCTTTGGAGAGATCATTGCCCTTTATCGCAGTAACATAGTGAGTTACATGATCTTCGGGGTCGATCGTGCCGTCATAAATTTTCAGACAAGGCGGCATCTTAAACGTCTTGGGTATGGCATGTGGGGCGGATTCATCACTATAGGGTTGCTCGACGAACCGGATAGCGTCTCTTTTTGGCAAGAGTTTTGGGCCACCCGGTATTTTGTCGACTCTTTCTTGGTGTTCTCTCATTTGATCCCGAAGCATTTTGTTTTCATTTTTCATTTCTTCCATTTTTCTCAGAATAGCCGTGAGGGTGTCGTTACCTGCATTATTAATATTGTGAGTGATACTTGTTACTGAATGGGGAAGACCGTGTTGCTTGGTCGTTGCTGGTGCAATGCAAGTCCTTGCATTTTCTCTAACTGCCTCCTGAGTGGGCTTGTTGAGGATGTCGGTAAGCGTATTTGTCAGCCAAACTTCAGTAGCTTCTTCACTACTGGTGACGCTTCTTCCGCTGTGGACGTGGAAGCTCCTTTACTGCGGGATGCTATGAAACTGCCGTGAGGGAGGGGTGATTCACTTCGTCGGGGAGAGGTGTTAGGCGTTATGCCTTCGCGTTCTGTTTCGGAGACCTCATTGATGATGTTTAAGAGGTTGGTAGTGAAATCGGCCACTGCCTTTATCCTCTCTTCTCCCTTACTTGCAATGTCAGATCTGGGTGTACAAAGAAGTAGGAGCTTTTCTTTTTTTTTTGTGAACTGTGCCAGTTATAGATCTAGAAGAAACTAAAGATTTAAATAGGTATCCCCACAGACGGCGCCAAATTGTTTGACAAAAAAATATAGACTTTTGATTAAACTAATTAATATTGTATGACGAAAGGCTAAACTTAGTTAATGATAATAACTTCAAATCTATAATCGATTAACACCAATCACGCAAGAGCAGTGTTGAGAGAAGATTAAATGTGATATATATTTAATGCTTCAAGATCATTAGTGATGGGGAATATCAAGCAATAAATAACGATAAATGACATTAAAGTAAATAAGGAGAATGATTCACCCAATATTGAATGAGTTGGATGATTTTTCTTTCTAACAATAGTGAATGTTAGACAAATACTAGAATGTTGGGACCCTTCTCGGATCTAATAGAAAAAGTGTGGAATAATAGACAATCGAATCTCTTTAGATAAGTAGTGATTGTCTTTTATATAGAGATAAGTGTGCTTCTTCAAGAATGTTCTTATCAGAGAATATTACATATCCGTCTCCCCCTATCTTTTTTTCTCTTTTATATAGAATATTCCTCAGTCAACCCTAAAAGTACAGACACCGAGAATATTCAATAGAATATTCTCCTGAATATTCTATTACAAAAACTAGCCGTTAGCTCTTGACCTCGGCCTTTATTTACTACTCGGCTACGAGCCCCGTTATCTATTAATCGACCTCGACCATATCGCTTTCTACGATACCGTTTCGTGTCAAATCCTAATTAAAACAGATTTTGACCCATACAATAGATATGGTTTGAAAAAATAGAAAAGAAAGAGTAGTATCGTGACACAAAATCAAGTAGTGGAAGTAGCAACATACATTAGAAATCAACATCCATCTAGCAGTGGCAGTTTTTCGACTTATTTCAAATATAAGTTTAGTTTTCGAAACCAATTTCATTCTCATCCTAATCCAATATAACAGATTCAGTTCTCAAAAGTTATTCGAACAAACATAAATAATTCAAATCGTAATCAAAATTGTGCAAGAATAATTGACAGACTTAGAATTAATTTTGGAAGATGTATTTTAGAAAAATGGATTAATAACCAAAATAACAGTACAAAATGGAATCAAATAATCATGTTTATCATTGTTGGATAAAGGCTCCGCTTCTCCAATATGGTAGGACTTCTGAATCTTTCTGCGTTTAGTTCCTTCTTAGTTATGTTGCTCCTCACTTGGTAAAAATCATTAAAAAGATCATCTAAGTTGATTACGTTCTTCCTATAGAATACAACATTGAAATAAAAAACTTATATAAAGAGGTCCTACTGATTGCCTCATGAGTCAACTCTTATTGCACTTTTATCTACTTTTTTCAATAATTTTAACTGGACAAACCATCTCTTGATTTTTCTAATATATTTTAATTAGGAACTAAACGGTGGTACCTTTTTGCGGTAACAACGTTAGAAATAGACTATGAAATGCAAGTAACTTTTTTTTAATTAAATAGAAATGGTCTCTTGATTTTGAATGTGAAGGAACATATTTGAAAAGTTATTTTGCTAAGGATCACAACTCTTCAATTCAAGGCGTCATTTTCTTAAATAAATAGTTCTATTCTAATGGCCAGATAAGTTTTTCAAAAATTAGTTACTAATAAAAGGACACAACTATTTAGAAAAGACACAATATAAATTAAAATTTTTAAATATGTCTTTAATTATAATTATAAAATAATATATTATTAGAAGGGTAATTTAGTAATTGCAATCCATACAAGAACAGAACCCTCTTTTTGGACTTTGTCTCATCGTGGGCAGTAAATGTGATGTTTGTTTTTAATTAGGTCTAACTTTTGTTTAAAGGTTTAATAGAGCTATAGAGGATTTAATTCCACATTTACGCTTTATTTAAATCCTACTTTATCAGGGATTCTTAACTAAGAACGTGAATATTCTTTTTCTGATAATTACTGTTAAAGAAAATGATTTATTTTGTACCATACAAAAAGAAAATGAAAAAGATAATCTTTAAAAACCAACCCCAACAAATCGGAGAAGAATAGGTAAGCATTTCAAGTATTTTCATGCGAACTAATCGCTAATTTGTTGGTTTATCAATAAAAAGTACTAATATTCTTATTAATTGTTTCCCCGTAATGTACTTTCAATATTTATGAGAATAAAGCTACTTGTAGCGTCACTTTTCATCTCTTCTAATGATTCAGTTCTACGAATGGTCATGATGTGCAAGTTCTACATGGTGTTGTTTCTCTTTCTCTGTAAAGGTTGTACTGCTTAGACTGAGGTCTTAATTCTCAGTTATTTTTCACTGAAAAATTTAAACTGTAAAATTGATAATAACTTTAGGTGATGCAGTTGTAGTTGAAGTTGCAGTTGAATGACACAAGCAAGAAGAATGATTCTGCTTCGTCTGTAGCCAAGCAAAAGGACAAGGAAGAGATGAGTGCACAAAGGAGTACACTAGCACCCACTCTTTCGGGATGTGCCAGTACTTTGCCAACAGAAAGGTTTGATCATAACAAGGTAGATGTGGAGCAAGACAAAGGTTAAAGTTCCAAAATGAAGGATGAAAGTATTGAAAAGGCTCACAAATTGAAGCACGATTTACTTTCGGGTGCTGGATGGAGAACTATTCTTCATAAGTTCAAAAGAGTGACTTCTGCTAAAGATATTGATGGCATGGGAGAAAAGCAGCAGGTGAGACTATGATATATCTTCACCAAGGTACCATTTATATGATGCAAAAAAATTCCTTATTTATCTTATTGATATTAATTAGTGTTTGTGTGTTACTGGTTTGCATTAAACTAAAATTGTTTGTATGGCTGGAGATTACTGAAGTATACTTGATAAGATCTAACTGTTTGTGGGCTTAACAAAGGTGTTGTATAGGATAGCATAATAGATTCTTCCCTATTGGTAGAAACCAAGGTTAATGCATGAACAAACATGCACCAGCAGGGTGGTATTTCAATACTATATGCTAATATTTACTACAAAATGTGTTTTGAACACATGTTCATTACTGACAGGGACTAAAGTTCATAGCCAAACAAAAGGACGAGGAAGAGATGAGAGAACAAAGGAGTCCACTACCACCCACTTTTTTGGGATGTCCTAGTACGCTGCTACTAAAAGAAATGTTTGATCATAACAAGGCAGCTGTGGAGCAAGACAAAGATAAAAGTTCCAAAATGAAGGATGAAATTTTTGAAAAGGCTTGGAATTTTGAAGCACATTTGAGGTCCTGTTTACATTGTTGCCTCTTTCCTGATAGCTACGAATTTGAGAAGCAAACAATGGTCCAATTATGGGTGGCCGAAGGTTTTTTTGAACCAGAAGGGGATAGAATGGAAGATCGAGCCCGCGCTCACTTTGATAACTTATTAGAAAAAGAATATGTGGTTGCTACTGAATTTGATAGCTTTGGGGCGCCAGTGAAATACAAGGTCACAGACGCGATGCATCGTTTTCTGCAAATTGCACCACAAGTAGGTGTAAGTTATTTGAAAGTAGAGGAAACTGATCAGTTGGGCAGTGTCTCAGAACAAATGCAACACTTATTTTTGATCTCAAAGAACATTAAACCCACAAGTTTTAAGATTCTCAGCAGGTTCAAGCACTTGCACACATTAGTGTTGCTTTGCGAACATGGTTCTTCTATGGGACGTGTACCACAGGATCTTTTCTATAGTGTGAAGCAGTTGAGGAGTGAGAGTTTGCGTCGAAGTGGCATATCTGAAATACCAATTTCTATTGGGAGCTTAAAATCTTTGCGTTACTTCGATGTCTCAGGAACACCAATCAAGTGTTTGCCTGAATCTATAGTCCGTCTTCAAAATTTGCAAACACTAAAACTTGATGGTTGTGCCAATCTTGTTGGCTTACCTTTGAAAATAAGCAAATTAGCTAACCTCCGCCACTTGGAGTTTGATTTACGTGGTCCAATGCCGGTTAAGATGGGGAATCTAACCAATCTACAAACATTGAGAGCATTCCCGGTGGGTACGGAGGATGGTTGTCATATTGTGGAATTAAAGCATTTAGTTAACCTCAGGGAGTCATTTTGTATTTCAAGGCTTGAAAATGTTTTGAGCTCCCATGAAGCGAAGGAAGCAGCCATGACCAATAAGAAATACATTCGTGAACTAGCGCTAAGATGGGGGTATCGTTGCAGTGGTAGTTCAAAATCTGAAGAAGAGATATTAGATTTCCTTAAACCTACTGCATGCCTTCAGAAATTGCGAATCCTTTTCTACAATGGTTCAATATTTCCCAGTTGGATAAACAATGGTTCATATCTCTGCAACATTGTTAATCTTACTCTACATAGCTGCAGAAATTGTCTTGTCCTGCCATCGCTTGGGGGATTACCATCACTAAAAGTTCTTTGCATAGTTGAGTTTTCGGAGGTGAGGTTTATTGATAATCACTTCCGTATAAGTTATGGTAATGAAGTGGATCACGCATTCCCAAAGCTAGAGAAGTTGACAATTGGTGGCATGCCTAGTCTAGAAGAGTGGTCGGGAGTGGTAAATGGTGACTTTCCCTGCCTTTCTTATTTAAGAATAAGTAGCTGCCCCAAACTGGTTTCCCTCGAATGGCTTTCATTTTTGTGTTCTCTAAAAAGTTTGGAGATAAGTGACTGTGAGAAAGTTTTCTTGCTGGCCAACTATAAGCTTTCATCTTTGCTTGAATATCTGAGTATAACAAATTGCCCAAACCTAAAAATAATATTCTGCAAGCGTGAAGCTAGTGGTGCGTCTCAGATAGCTCATGTGCCTTTTATACGGATTGATTTTGAGAAGATTTTGTTGAAGGACGGAGAAACTAAGTGTTAAACCAAGGATTTCTATGTACTTCTTACTCTATTAGGTATTTCTCTTTCTTGTAATCCTCTTCTATCATTTCCTTTTGTCTTAAGTAGTTTCTTTGGATGACTATTATCCTGGAATTATTGAGTTGACAATTATACCTTTGATAGTGACATAGATGCATAGTCAAACAATGGCACCCTAGTTTCTTTTACATTCTGCATATGTGTTTTTAACCCTGGAAATTCTCATTCATGTTGCCTAATCTTTTACACTTCTGATTAGTGGTACTGGACTTTCATCTCTATTATGACTGAGTATTGCTTTCTTGATGCCAGATGTGAAGGTATAAGCTGGAAATAGACATGATCTTGGAAGAAGTTCATCACCTTGTGCAGGTAAGCTGCACTACAACTTTATTTATTTTTATAAGGAAGCATTACAGGTATTATTGTATTTTCATGCAATGCTAAGGAAACAACATTGACACGTATTGTGTTCCTGAATAATATCAGTAAGCACACCTGTAATATCATAAAGTTTTCAGTTCTTAACATTCCTTGGCCTAGATTGTAACTCACTCGACATTTCAAAAAGAGATTATCGAGAAGAATTCTAGAATTCATTCCCCAAAACAAAGTGAATGTCAGATATGTCTAGTTGATTCTTCAAAGTTATATTATGCCTTAATTGAGTTTCTTGCCTAACAGATTTTTAACAATTCGAATGCAGCTTCTGAAGATGACAGAGACAAATACGCTCAGCATTTTGTAGCAGTTCTCTATCAAAGAGATGGATGGATAGAGTTCCAATTTGGAGACTAAACATTCATATTACATATCTTGTTTGTTTTGACTTTAAATGTGTATGCACATCTGAGATTCTTTTTGATAAGCAGAGGGTTTCTGCCAACTTCAAGGTGCGACATTTGCTATGACTAGTTGTGATCTAGAGGGAAAACTGAACCTTTTTTTTAGTACAACTGAACTGATTGAGCGAATGTGGCTAGATTTTGAAAAAGTGGACATGGTTTTTGCTGTTTTTCTTGCTTGGGAGAAGGATGGACTTGTCAGTAAGGACTGAGCATCCTAAACATTTTCTTTAAATTGTGATGGATCTGTTAGTATTACAACAACAACAATCCAGTATAATCTCACTAGTGGGGTCTGAGGAGGATAGTGTGTACGTAGACCTTACCCCTACCATGAGATAGAGAGGCTGATTCCAATATATAGACCGTCGGCATCTTTCCCTCCAAGAACTCCCCACCTTGCTCTTGGTGTGACTCGAACTCACAAGTTTTTGGTTGAAAGTGGAGGTTGCTTACCATCAGAACAACCCTCTTGTGTTAGTATTAGATTTTGAAAAAAAACTTGCTATTTTTATCTCTCCTTTTAGTTACTTGGAATTAACTCAATGTTTGGGGATGAAGAAATATCTTTGAAACTTATCTTATTTATATACAAAATTGTATAGAAAGCGACAAGATGCGGGCATTGTTTGCTAATAGCGTTGAGATTGTTGCGCTTCAAGAAACAAAACTTTAATCATTGGTGATGTTGTTCTCCAAAGGTTGCCAGAGGCATTACTCTATTGCTTCTAAGTGTTGAAAGATGTCTCAGCAAATACGTGGCTTGTTAATGTTGTCTTGGTGGAAGGACCCAAATTTTGTCAATGGTAATAGCAAAGCGCCAGTATTAAATGAGATGAGGATCTCTTTTGGAAGATTTTCGTACGATTTCTTCAATGAGATAATCTAAAAGGAACTTTTTAGAAAAATATAGAAGGGAGGAACACGAGTGCTGCAACGGTGGCGAGGTGAATATTATATTTGGAACACGTATAGATTGTTCGTTACCTTCCCCCTTACGTTAAGGATTCTATCCATTTTGATGGAGATTTGCCTAGGTTTAGCCACGATATACTATAACTCTTCTTAATCAAGTGTTGTTTTGTTAATCATGTACTATTTCCTTCATCGTTAATATTTTCAAATGGAGTACCTGAATCAATTTTAAGAATATTGTCAATCTAACTAATGTTAGAAATAAAATAAACTCATTGAAAGGTAGATGATAGAACAAGTTGTTACATATTGCACCTGTCGCCATGAAAATTGCTGAATGTATAACTTGCTATAAGCATGAAGGACAAGAACATTTAACATAAGAAATGCTGACCAATGGGATTGATTTATGTCATTAAATAAGCAGTATAAGTAATTTAATGTATATTCAAAGAATATAGCTATAACCAAGGCAAATTCAGCATGTACTCATGTTATCCATGCATGGGAGTTTTATGTGTGAAAGTAGCGGATTGATCATATAGATAAACGAATGCGTGGCGTGGGCAGTTGAGGGGGTGGGGAATGGGATCCATAAATTTTTAGCAATATATTCATACAATTAGAGAAAATTAATTGTTATGACTAATTACCAAAAGTTTTATTTACTACTCCTAACACTCTGATCTATTTGAGGCAATTTGAATGGTTCAAATAAACTTCCACCAACTCAGGGTGATAAGGCTCGGTCTTATATATATATATATATATATATATATATATATATATATATATATATATATATATATATATATATATATATATATATATATATATATATTATTTTTAAAATCAATTTTAATTATAAATTCAATTAATTAAGCCAGCAGAATGAGTTCAAATAATTCAAATATTACATGATAAAGTCCTAAATCTACCCGGACATAAACATGCTTTAACTACGTACGGACTCTCGTCACCTCGTGCATACGTAGCACCCACAACTAGTAGCACATAACAATTATATCACCTAGGGGGTAATTTTCCCCTCACAAGGTTAGACATGAGACTTACCTCGCTCCGAAGTTCCACAACGGCTCCAACGCCACACTAACACCTCAAACCGATGTACGTTGATCCAAAGCTAGTCAAACAGTGTGCAAACCAATAAGAATGTACTATAATACTCACAATTAATTAATTTATAACAATTCATAACTCTGCTTGAAAGGTCAACAAAGTCAATCCTCGGGCCCACGTACCCGGATTCCGAAAATTTTTGAAGATAACTTTACCCAAAATATTACGAACTCAAATACATAATTTATTCCTAATTTCATGTCCAATTTTGTGGTCAAATCCAAAAATACCAAATTCTAGGTTTCCTACTAAAATTCCACAATTTCCATAAATTTTCATCCTTAAATCCACATATAAACCATATATTTATCTTACAACAAGTGAAAAATTACTTACCTTGTATTACATGATGAAAACCCCCTCAAAATAGCTCCCCAAATTCGACCACCCAAGACAAAAATGAGAGAAGTAAGAGCTAAGTCTCGATTTAAAAGCACCACAGCTGCAATATCTCCTATTAAATAATGAGTAGTTAAGGAATTTATAAAAAACTAATAATAAAATAAAGAATGAATGCAATTAGTGGGCCTTAGCTCATCTCGTCAAGTACGAAGGCAAAAAAAAAGGGATTTTAAAAATAAAAAAATTCATTAGGCCACAAAGCATCAAATACAGTAAAACAAAAGAAGACAAAAGCACTAAAGTGCCGAAAAAACCTGGGACGGGAATTTGATTTGGGGGGGGGGGGGGGGTCTAAAACCTTATCTGTTACTTAAGGAATCAAATTAGGGGTTTGGAAAGAGGGACTTTAACAGTAAGCCGTGACTGGGAAAGAGAAAAGAGAGAAGAAGAAGAAAGCTTTGGACACAGGCTTTAAGAAGAACTAGGACAATTGAAAGTAGCAATTCTCCTTCGGCTCAAGAGGTTAACCTTCTTCTTATCGTCTATTGAATTAGTTTACTGCATCTATGCGATTTCACAAAGTACAAAAGAATTCAATATCAGTTTGTTTTTTTTTTAAATTCTATTAACAGTAAGGCTATAAAGGTTTGCTTTAAGCACTGATAGGTCTAATTTTAGAGGAATAAATTATACTAAATAGTTTGAAATTGATAGATTATGGACTAATTCTATGAGTAAATATAATTCGGCGAATTAAGAGTCAAATATGAAACCTCAAGGGTTGGGTATTCTAAATTAACTATAAATTAACCTAAACATGGAAATTAACAGTATTATGTAATTATAGATTGATTGAAGGAAGTTGTACGAATTGCTCGAGGTGAAGCATTTGATTTTTCGGTACGAGTACTGTGAGTAATAATCTTATCACAATTTATGTTTTCATAACCTGCATGGTTTATACGTTATTTTGAAAATAAAATATGTTACCGAATGTTTGAAATTGTATGTGGGACAAGTCTTTTACTTGATATGGTACTGAACAATTTACTGGAGATGTTTACCGTTATTTAACATGTTCATATTTTACTGTTACTTGAGATATGGTTACCACTGCCGAAATGGATTTACATGATTTGATAAGAATTGATATGCCTTTTATTTTTTTGAAAATTCTTTCTTATGAATATTTACTGGTTATAAGAAAAAGTATAAATGGGAGGAAACTTTGAAGGATCCCGTAGCTAACGGCGGGTTCGTTAGACCTGGTGCATCTTGTATTTATCGATTATTGAGTACAGTTATAACTCTCGCTAGTGGGAAGGTAGAACTAGCATACAGTTATAGTTTTCCCTCGAGTAGGGACCTACAAGTTATATTTGACTCTTTTTACGAAG
Source organism: Nicotiana tomentosiformis (assembly GCF_000390325.3). Taxonomy (NCBI): domain Eukaryota; kingdom Viridiplantae; phylum Streptophyta; class Magnoliopsida; order Solanales; family Solanaceae; genus Nicotiana; species Nicotiana tomentosiformis. The sequence goes on from NC_090813.1 coordinate 50,022,196, forward strand.
AGGTCGACACAGTGATACAGATTACATGATCCTTTCTTGAAAATCTCCCAAACATAAAAATTTGCTATGACAAAGTGTTTACTGAGTTTATATTTGTTAAATTGATTTCCGTTACAGGAAACATATGAAAAGACTGATTATATTTACCGTTTTAGAAAGGGCATTCTTATGATATTTTCTGTTTGATATACTAGCATATTTTCTGACTTGTCCCCAATAAAACGGTTGTGGTTAAGTGTTATTACTCACTGAGCTAGCGACTCACTCTCCGCTATTTTTTTTTTTTTTATAGAGACAACAGTTGACGCATGCGAGGATTTCATTAATTAGAGCGCACAGGTTGATAGTTCTTGGTAAGCCCCATAGTTGTTCGTGTGGGCAAGGAGTTGAATTAATCGTTATGGTCTTTTCTTTGAACTCTTAGAGTCGCTCCTTAGTCATTCTTTTAGTGTCATGAGTATTATTTTGTTATTATAGACTTATGATGAGTATTGCACTTTCTTATCAAATTTGGAAATAAATTAGTATTTCTGGTTGTTAACGGGTGGATTATCAATGGTTGAGATAAATAAAGTTATTATTAGTTGGATTAATATTAGGATGTTTGGTTGTTGATTTTGATACAGGGAAGTTTTTGGATAGTCCCAAAAATAGGGAAAACTCTGTCCGTTTTTCTGTAAAATATCGGTGAGGCTTATTTAGGGGCACCTGCTCCTAAGTGTCGGTCATGATCCTAAATTGGGTCATGAAAAAATTGGTATCAGAGCCTAGGTTTTAAGTCCCGAGTCATGGAGCAATGTTTAGTAGAGTCTGGTTCATGGGTGTGTAGGCGCTCATACTTATGATTAGGGGTGGCAAACGGGCGGGTCAGATCGAATATGAGGCGGGTCAAAAACGGGTAATGAAAAAATAAATAAATTATCTGACCCGATTCATATTTAATACGGATAAAAAATAGATTAACCAGCGGATAATATGGGTAACCATATTATCCATGTCTTCATGAATATGATCACTTGTGGGAGAATTTCTAGTCTCCCAAACTTGAGGAACCCCCAATTTGAGATTTTACAAATATAAAAGTTAAACCCATTAGTTATCCATTGGTTATCCGTTTTCTAAATGGATAATATGGTTCTTATTCATATTTGACCCGTTTTTAAATAGTTCATTATCCAACCCATTTTTTAGTAGATAATATGGGTGGTTAACTATTGTTTTTAACCATTTTGCCACTCCTACTTATGATCTTGAGGCTACTGAACATCTAGAAATGTTTTCCCTTCTTTCATTCTTTGTTCGTGCGTTGAGATAACTTGAGATTGACTTTGAAATATTTCTTTCGCAGATGGCTAGGACACGCACAACTTCATCTGCTGGACGTGGTACTACCCGAGGTGGCGGTCAAATTGGGGCTCATCAGCCTAGAAGACAGGCCATTCCTCAACCTGAAGTTGTGAACATGGGTCAACCCCAGGCTGCTATGCCAGATCATGTGCAAGAACAGGGAGTTCAGGATGTTCCACCACCAGTGCCAATTGTTGTACCTACTGTTACCTTACCGGCAAATGCAGTGGCAAGGTTATTGAATGTGTTAGAGGCATTGGTGCCTACTAAGGGTGGAAATTCAGCTCCTCAGACTACCTTACAGACACAAGCACCTGCACAGACTCAGACTTTCGGGAATAAGGAGGTATCTCTACAAGAGTTCCTGAAATTGAAATCACCAAAATTCACAGGTTCTGATAATTCAGCAGATCCTCAAAGATTCTTAGATGGAACACTCAAGGCATTACGTGCTCTAGGATGTTCTAGTGAGAGAGTTGTGGAGCTCGCAGCATACAAACTAGAGTATATGGCCAACATATGGTATGAAACTGTATTGCTAGGAAGACCAGTAGGAGCAGCACCACTGACATGGGACGAGTTTAGTAAGTTGTTCATGGATCATTTCCTTTCAGACAGCCTAAGGCAAAAATATGCTAGAGACTTTGAGAGATTGGTTCAGACTCCAGATATGGATGTGCCAACATATAACACCAAGTTTTGTAATTTGGCTAGATATGCTCCTTACTTAGTGCCTACCCAAGAAATTCGAGTTCAGAGGTTTGTTGATGGGTTGGTTGGTCGTCTATACACTGTAGTAGCCCCACAGATGAATACTTTTGTCCTACTCTGATGCAGTCGATCTCGCTAGAAAGATTGAAAATAAGGGACGTGACAAGTGTGCAACCAGTGATTTACGTAAGAGGGACAAGACAGGGGGGTCTTTCAATGGTGTTTTTAGTGAAAATCACAGAGCGGGAAGTCAGGGACAGCAGCAACAGGATTCTCAGACAGGGACACACTTGTCTTCATAGTCCACATACAAACCACATTACATACAGGGTATTAGGGGACCATCATCATCTGGACTTCATAATTCTGGGCAGATATATGCCACTACTCCAGTCTGCTAGACCTGTGGTAGATCACATTTGGTCCAGTGTCGTGTTCTGACTGGAGAGTGATTTCGGTGTGGCAAGTTAGGACATCACTTGAGGGATTGCCCTCAGCCTCCGAGGAATTTCAGCCAAGCTTCTATTCAGTCAGTTGCACCTACTCAGACCACTCGTAATACTTCAGGTGCTACAGGTACAGGAAATAGAGGTCGAGGTGCTGGAGATCGTGCTACTATGAGTCAAGGATAAGGGAATGCTGGTAAAGGTCAGGCGAGAGTTTTTGCATTTACTAGACAGGATGCTCAGGCCTCGAATGCTGTGGTTACAGGTATTCTTTCTATCTGTTCATTTGATGCACTTGCGTTGATTGATCCCGGATCTACTCATTCATATGTGTCCTCGTACTTTGATTTGAGGTTTGGTAGACAACCTGAGCTATTGAATGATCCTTTCCTAGTTGCTACTCCTGTTGGAGAGTTCCTATTAGCTGAATACGTGTATCGTGCTTGTCGGATTCGGGTTGAGGGTAGAGATACTCTAGCTGACCTTATTGTACTTGATATGATTGACTTTAACATATTGATGGGAATGGATTGGTTATCTTCTTGCTATGCTATCGTCGATTGTCATGCAAAGATAGTTAAGTTTGAGATATCAAACGAACCCAGTTTTATTCTAAAAAGGGGTCAGGTTCCAGAGATTTGTAAAGTTATATCTTTTATGAAGGCTCAACGACTTCTGAAGAAAGGTTGCTTGGTTCTCTTAGCTATTGTAAATGACACAAGAGAGGAAACAATTAGTATAGAAAATGTACCAGTAGTGAGAGAATTTTCTGATGTATTTCCTGAGGATTTACCAAGATTGCCTTTAGTATGAGAAATAGAATTTGGTATTGATTTGCCACCTGACACACAACCCATATCGATACCCTCATATCGGATGGCACCAGCAGAGTTGAAAGAGCTAAAGAAACAGTTACAAGATTTGTTAGATAAGGGTTTTATTAGACCTAGTGTATTACCATAGGGTGCACCGGTATTGTTCGTAAAGAAGAAAGACGGATCTCTAAGAATGTGCATTGACTATAGGTAGTTGAACAAGATAACAATACGCAATAAATATCTTTTTCCTCGTATAGACAACATATTTGATCAGTTACAAGGAGCTATCCACTTTTCAGAGATTGAACTTCGATCTGGTTATCATCAGCTTAGAATCAAAGATGAAGATATTTCTAAGACTGCTTTCAGGACTAGGTACGGGCACTATGAATTTCTTGTGATGCCTTTCGAACTGACTAATGCTCTAGCTGCATTCATGGATTTAATGAATAGGGTGTTCAATCCGTTTCTGGATAGATTTGTAATAGTATTTATTGATGATATCCTGATATATTCTCGTAGCCAAGGAGAACACAAGAATCATCTGAGGACTGTGTTGCAGACATTGCGAGAACATTAGCTTTATACTAAGTTCTCTAAGTGTGAATTTTGGCTAGACTCAGTAGCATTTTGGGGGCATGTTGTATCCAAGGATGGAATTATGGTGGATCCCAAAAAGATAGAAGCTGTACAGAAATGGCCCAGACCTGCTTTTCCTACAGAGATTCGCAGCTTTTTAGGCTTAGCAGGATATTACAGGTATTTTGTGAAGGATTTCTCCAGAATAGCAGCGCCACTGACCAAGCTAACACAGAAAAATACAAAGTTTCAGTGGACGGAGGAATGTGAGCAGAGCTTTCAAAAACTCAAAACATGTTTGACAACTACACTAATATTAGCCTTACCATCAGGTTCCAGAGGATTTACGGTGTTCTGTGATGCCTCGAGGGTGGGATTAGGATATGTTCTCATGCAAAATGGTCGCGTTATAGCTTATGCTTCGAGACAATTAAAAAATCAAGAGCAAAACTATCCTACACATGATTTGGAGATGGCTGCAGTGGTATTTGCTTTAAAAATTTGGAGGCATTACCTATACGGTGAAACTTGTGAGATTTATACTGACCATAAGAGTTTGAAGTACATTTTTCAGCAGAGGGATCTAAATCTTCGACAGCTTCGGTGGATGGAACTACTCAAGGACTATGATTGTTCTATTTTGTATCATCCTGGAAAAGCCAATGTGGTGGCTGACGCATTGAGCAGAAAATCTATGGGAAGTTTGGCACATATAGTTCCTGCAAGGAGACCTTTGGTTGAAGATATGCATAGACTAAAGGGTACAAGCGTAAGATTTAGTGTCGGAAATTCAGAGGCATTGTTGGCTTGTGTTCAGGCTAAGTCTTCATTAGTCAAGTATTCAGGATATGTTGAGAGCGTGCATTCTTGAGTTTGGAGGTATTTGGGACTCTTATTTACCCTTAGCTGAATTTGCTTACAACAATAGCTTCCAATCCAGTATTCAAATGGCACCGTACGAAGTATTATATGGTAGAAGATATCGTTCTCTGATCGGATGGTTTGAAGCTAGTGAGACTAACTTATTGGGACCTGACTTAGTACAAGAAGCTATGGACAAGGTCCAGTTGATCAGACAGAGATCGCTTACAGCTCAAAGCAGACAAAAATCTTATGCGGATAAGAGAAGAAGAGACTTAGTGTTTGCAATAAGAGACAAAGTGTTCCTACGAGTCTCTCCTATGAAAGGTGTGATACGGTTTGGGAAAAGAAGCAAGTTGAGCCCCAAGTTTATAGGTCCGTATGAGATACTAGACCGAGTGGGAGTTGTGGCTTATCGTTTGGCACTTTCTCTTGAGTTGTCTTTTATTCATCCAGTATTTCACATCTCAATGCTAAGAAAATGTACATCAGACTCATCTCAGGTGATTGAAGCACCTACTATACCGCTTGATGAGAAGTTGTCTTACGAGGAGGAGCCGATGGCTATTGTTGCTAGGCAAGTAAGAAAGCTATGTTCAAAAGAAATTATGTTCGTAAAAGTTCTATGGAGAAATCATACAGTTGAAGAAGCTACATGGGAAGTGGAAGAGGCTATGCGAGTTAAGTATCCTTATTTCAGTCCACATGTATGCACTCGATTTAAATTCGGGGACCAAATTTCATAAGGTGGGGAGAATGTTATATCTCCTATTAAATAATGAGTAGTTAAGGAATTTGCAAAAAAATAATAATAAAATAAAGAGTGAATGTAATTAGTGGGCCTTAGCCCATCTGGTCAAGTACAAAGGCCAAACAAAAGGGATTTTAAAAACAAGAAAATCCGTTAGGCCACAAAGCATCAAAAACAGTAAAACAAAAGAAGACAAAAGCACTAAAGTGCCGAAAAAACCTGGGACGGGAATTTGATTTGTGGGGGGGGGGGGGGAGTCTAAAACCTTATCTGTTACTTAAGGAATCAAATTAGGGGTTTGGAAAGAGGGACTTTAACAGTAAGCCGTGACTGGGAAAGAAAAAAGAGAGAAGAAGAAGAAAGCTTTGGACAGAGGCTTTAAGAAGAACTAGGAGTTGGAATTGAAAGTAGCAATTCTCCTCCGGCTCAAGAGGTTAACCTTCTTCTTATCATCTGTTGAATTATTTTACTGCATCTATGCGATTTCACAAAGTACAAAAGAATTCAATATCAGTTTGTTTTTAAAAAAAATAATTCTATGGACTGTAAGGCTATAAAGGTTTGGTTTAAGCACTGATAGGTCTAATTTTAGAGGAATAAATTATACTAAATAGTTTGAAATTGATAGATTATGGACTATTTCTATGAGTAAATATAATTCGACAAATTAAGAGTCAAATATGAAACCTCAAGGGTTGGGTATTCTAAATTAGCTATGAATTAGCCTAAACATGGAAATTAACAGTATTATGTAATTATAGACTGATTGGAGGAAGTTGTACGAATTGCTCGAGGTGAAGCATTTGGTTTTTCGGCAGGAGTACTGTGAGTAGTAATCTTACCACAATTTGTGTTTTCATAACCTGCATGGTTTATACGTTATTTTGAAAATAAAACGTGTTACCGAATGTTTGGAATTGCATGTGGGACAAGTTTTTTACTTGATATGGTACTGAACAGTCTACTGGAGATGTTTACCACTATTTAAAATGTTCATGTTTTACTGTTACTTGAGATATGGTTACCATTGCCAAAATGGATTTACATAATTTGATAAGAATTGATATGCCCTTTATTGTTTTGAAAATACTTTCTTATGAATATTTACTGGTTACAAGAAAAAGTATAAATGGTAGGAAATTTTGAAGGAGCCCGTAGCTAACGACGGGTTCGTTATAACTGGTGCACCTTGTATTTACCTATTACCGAGTACAGTTATAGCTCTCGCTAATGGGAAGGTAGAACTGGCATACAGTTATAGTTTTCCCTCGAGTAGGGACCTACAAGTTATATTTGACTCCTTTTACGAAGGGGTCCACACAGTGATATAAATTATATAATCCTTTCTTGGAAATCTCCCAGACATAAAGATTTGCTATGAGAAAATGTTTACTGAGTTTATTACCGATTTGTTAGATTGATTTTTGTTACACGAAACACATGAAAAGACTGATTATATTTACCGTTTTAGAAAGGGCATTCTTATGATATTTTCTGTTTGATATACTCGCATGTTTTCAGACTTGTCCCCAATAAAACAGTTGTGATTAAGTGTTATTACTCACAGAGCTAGCGACTCACTCCCCGCTATTCTTTTTTACAGAGACAGCAGTTGACGCATGCGAGGATTTCGTTAATTAGAGCGCACATGTTGATAGTTCTTGGTAATCCCCGTAGTTGTTCGCATGGGCAAGTAGTTGAATTAATCATTATAGTCTTTTCTTTGAACTCTTAGAGTTGGTCCTTAGTCATTCTTTTAGTTTCATGAGTATTATTTCGTTATTATAGACTTATGATGAGTATTGCACTTTCTTATCAAATTTGGAGATAAATTAGTATTTCTGGTTGTTAACGGGTGGATTATTAATGGTTGAGACTTATTTTGGTTAATAGATAAAGTTATTGTTGGTTGGATTAATATTAGGATGTTTGGTTGTTGATTTTGAGACAGGAAAGTTTTTGGATAGTCCAAAAAATAGGGGAAACTCTATCCGTTTTTCTGTAAAATATCGGTAAGGCTTACTTAGGGGCACTTACTCCTAAGTGCCGGTCATGATCCTAAATTGAGTCGTGACAACTGCCCATCGACTTTCACACCAGCGAATCATTAGCTGCACCTTCTCCCTAAGCCCAGGCAAATATGCTTTTGCGGACCAAAGTCTGCTCCTGTGAGACCGCTTCTGCGGTCCAACCTTCGCTCCTGCGCACTCGCACATGCGGATCCCTTCCGCTTCTGCGACTCCAGTCCTACCCAACGCCTTCCGCTTGTGCAATCATTTCTCCGCATCTGCGACTTCGCAGGTGCGGAATTTTCCTCGCATCTGCGCTCCCAGGTCCCTTCCACCAAAATCGCACCTGCGATGGTCCCTACGCACATGCGTGATCGCACCTTCGGCCACTCCTTCCGCAGGTGCAATGACACCAGACTTCAGCAGCAATAGCATGTTCTGAATTCCAAGTTTCAATACGTTTTCAATCCATTTCAAACCCGAGGCCCCCGGGACCCCGTCCAATCACACCAACAAGTCCTAATACCTCATACAAACTTATCCAAAGTCTCGAAACACCACAAATAACATCAAAATCGTGAATCGGCCATCAAAATCTTTCTTTCAACTTTCATACTTCCAAACTTCGACGAATGCGTCTGAATCATATCAAAACATTTCAGAATGACACCAAACTTTACGTACAAGTCACAAATCATGATACGAACCTTTTCCAAGGTTTGGAACCCCAAAGGACATCGATAACACCAAAATTCACTGCAATCAAACTTAAGAAATTCTTAAACTTCCAAAATGCCAACCTTCCATAATAGACGCCGAAATGCTCCTGGACCACACGATATACTGCCCGAACATACGCCCTAGTACGAAATCATCATACGAATCTATTGGAACTTTCAAATCCCGATTTCGAGATCGTTTACTTAAAAGTCAAACCATAGTCAACTCTTCCAACTTAAAGCTTCCGAATTTAGAATTTTCTTTCTGAAACCACTCCGAACTTCCCGAAATTCAATTCCGACCATGCGTACGAGTTATACAACATGAAGTGAAGCTACTCGAGGCCTCAAATCATCGAACGACGCACTAGAGCTCAAAACTACCGATCGGGTCGTTACATTCTCCCCCTCTTAAACATACGTTCGTCCTCGAATGTACTAATAACTGCTCCGGAGTTGTCCCAAAATCACAAGTCAACACCTTGTGCACCTACCCGTGCCACCACAACCCAGTTGAGCACATTAGCTCGAGCTAGACTGAAGATCCTCTTATTTACTTAGTCAATAAACCTTAGAGCCAAATTCCAACCTCTCAATTTCTCTACAAGACCCGATTCTAACTTACGAACACCGTATCAATTTCCACACGCCGAACCCACACATGATCATGAACCCATGCTGACATCACACAATGCACTGCATAACTTATTTGCCCAAGGCAACCTCTTCCAAGCACAACAGCTGCAAATTCACTGACCCAACACTCGTAGTATACCTCAAAACACATATAAGCCCGGTTTCAATCCTCACAATACTTCTATGATGTAAGAGATGCGCAGGAACTCATAACTACCCATCAAATCAATAACTCACGGAGTCCCTTTACCTGACAAGAATCATTACCTTATTCTGAACAGATTAACGATATTTTCTCTCTAATATACTCTACATGAGTTTGATTGCACTGATTTTAGGTCCAATCACCTCGTCTCACCCAGTACAAGCTACTCAGGCAATAAGCCACCTCGAACACTGACCAAGATCTCATATGACGCCATCAGTGCGCCAATAAGCTACAACTGGAATATGACACATAAGGAAGAACGAACTCTGGAAAGGAACTACCCAGCCGCATAACGAATGAAACAGCCGAAAAGATGTTATGAACCCTTCTCAGAGAATGAGAAACAAAATACACAAGAATAGATATAGGGAACCGAACTCAACATCTCGATGTTGCGGCGTGCAACCCGATCCAACTATGACACTATTGCGGCGTGCAACATGATCTAATATGATATTGTTGCGGCGTGCAAACCGATCCACACAACATACCTGTGGCGGCGGGCCACCCAATCCAAACAACGTATCTAACTCGATCCAAACATAACAATCAATAAGGAAACACCCAACAAGCCGAAATGCTTATGCTTACGAAATGCCCGAATATCGACCACAAGCATGCTAAGTACATAATATAATCCCAGGGGAGACGGATAGCGCCATACGCTACAAAACCCAAGCACGCTAAGGTGCAATAAATTACCTGCATCTCGAGAGCCATCTTGCTCATGTAACACCACAAGCTACACGAGATCACAACACATGTGCGAATAATCAAGTTGTCTCACAACCCACATGGAATAATATAGTATTACATAGGATAACTGATGACAGGAATAACATCCAACACTCGAAGACTCCTCCATAATAGTACTATGCTGAATGAACACATCTGATCTAATATAAATCTACTAGCGGACCTCAAGCTGATTCCGCTTATCCCATACTGGGCTAATAACCTTTCAAGGATCCATAATAACCCTATTCATGACACATAAGGACAACCGTCTGTCACGACCCAAAATCCCACCAAAGGCGTCGTGATGGCACCTAGTCTCTAAGACTAGGTAAGCCGATTATAAATATATTTCAAGCCCTTTTTTTCTTTGAATAAGTAATCAAAACTAACAGCGGAACAAATATGAATATAACAACCTCTCAAGACTGGTAGTATTGAGTCACGAACTCTAACTGAATACATAGGATGATCACGAGGACCGAATATATAATACTATTTTGATTAAAAATTAATAGTACAATGAAATGAAAAGACTCCAAGGGACTGCGACGACCAAGCAGATCTACCTTGAATTCTTACGATCTCGCTTAAACTCTGCCCAAGTTCGATATCTCCAATACCTAGCTCTGCACAAAAATGTGCAGAAGTGTAGTATGAGTACACCACGTTCGGTACCCAGTAAGTATCAATACCAACCTCAATGGAGTAGAGACGAGGTACAGGCAAGACACTCACTAGTCTAATAACCTGTGCAATATGATATACAAAATAATAGAAAATAAATAATAATAAGGGCAACATAAAACAACCAGTAATATGCACAGTAAGACAATAAAATCACCATTAATCTCGCTCAACAATTGATAAATACAATTACACCCAGTTAAATCAAGTTCTTCAATTAAATATTGTTCGCATATTATTCTTACAAATAAAACTCTTTTTCAAATATAATTTTCTCAAATAAACAACTTTCGAATATAAAATTCTTTCACTAAATTTCTTCAAATATAATTCTTTTTGAATAAAAGTCCTTCCAAATAAATATTTTGAATATAATTCTTTCAATTAAAAAGTCACCATGTGACACCTCAACTCATAATCATAAAAACAAATACGGGTCTCAGCCCATTTTTATTTTTTTCGTAAACACGGGTCTCAGCCCATTTTCATATTTCCACGATACTTCGTGCCCATAAATAAATTATCATATTTCCACGGCACCTCGTGCCCACTTTTTATATCACAGCTGCACGGACAGTTCACGTGCCAATATTATTATCATCATTGTATATAAGATCCGTAGGATCTATTTATTTTCAATGAAGTAAGGTAAAAATCTTTAAATCAAGTAAGAAATCAACAAAAAGATAAGTTTATTTTAGAAGTCGTTTAAGTGAAGAAAATAACATTTTCATTAAAATAAAGCATCAGATAAACTACTGATTTGGATATAAAATTTATTAAATTAAAACATACTAAATTTTTCTTTCACTTAAAACAACTCAATCATCAAAACAAGTACAACCCAAAAATTACAAATACTCAAAGTCTCGTACGAAAAAGTCAAGGTCAACACAATACATCAAGAAATACAAAACATTTAATATTAAGTGAAATAATACATCACGGAGAACACAAGAATTTATAAATTAGGAATAAACAAAATAACCAAAGGCAAGTACAGCCATATAGAGATATCAACAAAAGGGCACTCCCGAGGTACTGCCTCGTAGTCCCAAATCATAAATAAATTCATAATTTTTCATTTTCTTATATCACAGCGGGAGCCTTCACATTAAATATTTAAAGAAATTATTATTTTTTTCCGAAATAGCATCCCGCGTTTTAGCCACCCTTATCACACCGCATAACTTCTAGTAGTTTTCCTACTAGCCACGTGTTTCAAGCCACCCTTATCTCACCGCATGCGTATCAATATCACAATATTTCACAAATCGCACCTCAAGTGCCCAAATATCACAGCATAATACAACTTGCACCTCAAGTGCCCAAATATTATAACATATCACAAATTGCACATCAAGTGCTCAAATATTACAACATATCACAAATTGCACATTAAGTGCTCAAATATTACAACATATTATTTTTTCCACAATAAGGAGCCACCACTCGATCATAATGTGCACAACATCTTAACAAAATGTTCGGGAGTGAACAACTCAACCGAATAATATTTCACAATTTGGCACTTTGCCTCAATATGATTCACGGCCTTTATAATTCAATACCAAATTTTCAACAATGTGAACTGAAAAGTAATTCATCTTATTAACTAAATTTTCCATTTAAGTTATCTGTAGGTAAAATCAATAATGAAAGTGATTTCCATAAAAATGGCAACTCAAACAAACACAGAGTTCACATAAAAATCAAGTGGCAATCATACCAAATTATCATATAAAAACAACCTCGACAAACAAGGAATGAGGCATGACAAATAAGGGATTTAATAAGTTACAACAATTTTCCAACTTAATACTTAAGGGCGTCTGCGAATTTCAACCGATATAATTTTGCACATATAAACCAAGTACGTACTCGTCACCTCGCGTACATGATTTTCAATTACACAATATAGCATATAAGACTCGATGCCTAAGGGGTAATTCATCCACTCGAGGTTAGGCAAGACACTTACCTTTTTGAAGTTATGCCGATATTCCAAAATCGTCTTCTTGGTTGCATTGACCTCCGGACAGCTCAAATCTATCCAAATTAATTGTATAACTTCATTAAAATTCATCGAAAATAATTCTGGATAATAATACGTCGACTTGAAAATTTATTCTAAAAAGTCAACAAAAGTCAACGCGGGGCCCGCCTCTCGGAACCCGACATAATTTTTATGAAATCCGAATACTCATTCTGATATGAGTTCAACCATACCAATTTTATCAAATTTCAATAACAAATCGTCCTCCAAATCTTGAATTTTTGTTTTTGGAAGATTTTGCAAAAATCTTGATTTCTTCCATTTAAATCTGAATTAAACGATGAATATAACCATGGATTTATGAAATATAATCACTTTCGGGTATAGAACACTTACCTAGATGATTTTCTTGAAAAACCTGCGAAGAATCGCTCAAAATCGAGCTCTACAACTCCAAAAATAATAAAAATGGCTAACCCTCGAAATAGAGTACTTTTATGTTCTGCCCAGGTGTTTGTACATCGCGATCGCGGAAGAACTAATGCGATCGCGAAGAAGAAAATGGCTACTGCCTCAAAATGTACAACGCGATCGCGGAATGATGCATGCGATCGCGTAGAAGAAATGACACTGCCCACAAAAGGCCTCTATGCAAATGCGGAAGATAGCATGCGATCGCAGAGGAGAAGAAGAAATCATCATCTGTTACAGTTGGGCTATGCGAACGCGGGCAGTGAGGTGCGAACGCGGAGAAGAAAAAGGTACACTTCCGCGATCGCGGACAGCCCTATGCGAATGCAAAGAAGGAAAATGGTCAGTCCCCCAAACAGAAGACGCGATCGCATAGAAGAGAACACCAGATATCAGAACAGCCATCCAAAACAAGAGAAAATGACCCGTAGCCCATCCGAAATGCACCCGAAACCCTCGGGACCTTAACCAAATATACCAACACATCCCAAAATACAATACGAACTTAGTCTAGGCTTCGAATCACGTCAAACAATGCTGAAATTACGAATCACGCGTTGAATCGGATTATGAGTTTTCAAATCTTCCAACTTATATATTTTGCGCCGAAATGTATCAAATCAATCCGGAATGACTTTAAATTTTGTACACAAGTCATAAATGACATAAAGGACCTAGTCCAATTTCCAGAATTGGATTCTGTCCCCGATATCAAAAAGTCAACCCCCCGGTCAAACTTCCCAAAAAATTTCATATTTCGCCATTTCAAGCCTAATTCCACTACAGACCTCTAAATAATTTTCCGGACATGATCCTAAGTCCATAATCACCATACAGAGCTATTGACATCATCCAAATTCCATTCCGGAGTCGTTTGCTCAAAAGTAAACTCTTCGGTCAACTCTTTCCATTTAAGCTTCTAAATAAGGATTGTTCTTTTAATTTAATTCTGAATCTTCAGTAAATCAAACTCGACCACACCCGTGGGTCATAATACATATTGCAAAGCTACTCGAGACCTTAAGTCACTGAACGGGGCGTTAATTCTTAAAATGACAAGTCGGCCCGTTACACCGTCAAATCCGGAACAAACTCACACGGTCCACAACTAAAGGATTAGAGCGCCTCCCAATCATAACCTCTCCCATTGGTGACAGTACCAAAATCTCCATACATGATTGAAATCTCTAACAATCGAATGACTAACACGTCACATTTATACGATCTTCTCGTGGGACATACCCCCACAACATTCCACACTAGGTAGTAAAATCTAAATATCAATGGCCATCAACCATGCTACATCTATAGTGCTAGTCAAGCATCCGCATTTCAATACCCAACACTTCTTCCACAAACAGACCATCCCCAGACTGCCCGAAATAATGCTAGCATACTCTGAACATATTAAATCTCCCCCTCCTCCGAGTTCGTGACATTCTTATGAACACCAAACCTCGACCTTGGTCCTCAACCTCCAAATTTCCATACCGCCCGCTGCACTTACCACGCCACTATACGAGAGTACGAGAATTTTATCATAACTCCTTAACCACCAATAGAATAAACACTTCATCATCTAGAAACATTTCACTTAACTCATTTTAGAAGAACCATTGCAACACGTGACTGAATTCCCATAACCACAGAAAATACAAACCTCAAATCGTGGTCTAAACCGCCATAACTCTTCCGGAAATCCATTTACACAACAACGCCATTTGAATCAAATGCCTTCCAAATCAATCAGATTATGGTGGTTGTCATGCCCGCACGTACAACCACAAACCACATGTATAACTTAACACGTTGAAGGAACTGATCATTGCCACAATCATGCTGATTCAACCATTACTAACCGACCTAACTTCTTCCAATTTGCAATTGACTTGCCTTAGAAATAATAATCGCTTCATTCACAACATAATGTAACCCAACAACACTCATCCCGAGTGACCCAATTCACGAGACCACATCGTCTCAATACCCATGAACAATCTCTTGCCCTTCTCAAGTGCGTAATAGCATCTCTAACTGGTACACCCATTCTACAAGACCTTCCGCGAATCCAAAGATATTTCTCCCATTCCTCCAGCACTACCCCGTAGACCTGATGATAGCATAGAAAATTCCCCAAGTATTCTTCACACTCTGTCCCAAAATCCCAGTCTTCAGCCATACAACGAACCAGAAATCCTTAGACACCACGCTTACACCCCTGAACCCATTAGAACCACTATTGAGAGTCGACCACTCTAACCTGGTCCTGAATATAATCAAACTCCAACGCTCTGATAGCACATGAACACTCCAAAAAAAAATAACCAGATGAATTCTTTTCCTTGTACATCACATCCACAAGAATCATAAAATCTGAGCCTTCCCAAAACCTACACATCAATCGATAAGGCAAAATATAGCACACATTCATCAAGTTCTTTGCTCGAATTACCCCTGATGTTTTCTTTTATTAGTCATAAGTAATCCAACAATGTACCCATAACCAGAACCGCACAAGCAGACAACCACGCGATCCAATCATAGACGGTGGGCTCCCCCACTTAGCTTTAAGCTACCATCACATAATGTAGGACCCACAAAGATTCCTCCTTCTCACTTACCATGATCTCGCACAGTCAACTCGCCAAATTTCTCATAGTCCCTTGTTAAACTTTTCATGAACATTTCAAATCATCAGCCACAATCGCATATTCGACCTTCTGTCAGGTAGTAAGTAGAACTCCTCGTAGAAGCTTCATCAGAAATCATGCAACCGCTGACCTGATCATAGGAGATATCCCACCTGTGGAATTCCATACCGACATCTTCCAACAACGTTGCACTGGGTACAACTAATACGAAATCAGTAAACCCTCCCGAGCCCATGCTCGTCCACCACCTGTAAAAGTCTATTCATTCCCCATTGACATCGACCGAAAGTTCAACAATACATTCCAAACTTGAGGTCACGTCGTATCCCATAACGATAATCAAGCTCTTACACCCATAAACACTCCAAGCAAACTTCTTTCCTTCATATTCAACCTTCCTTAGCACTGTAGCCACCATTTTAAATAAAATCCGTAGACCTAGTCATTGTCTACTATGATTCCCAAATTGCTCTAAACTTTTCTCAAGGCATATGGCTAACCTACCACAGAATCCATTTGCTACTCCGCCTTTCCCACTTAGGTTAAACCATCTCCTCTAAGCAACTTCTTGACCTCAGCTTTTCATACTTGACCTGCTAGCAATTTAACCACCACGAGATACCTCCCGCCATGTCTTTCCTCCTCCCTTGCTGCCAAGATACTTCCCCAAATCATAATCCATCTTTATAGCACCCGAACGGGTAATCTGCCACCAACTCTGAGACTCCATAAAGATCATCTCCTACGAACCATCAACATTATGAGCACTGATTCAACTTTTAAGCCAACATACGCTGCCATATATGATAACCACTACTTGGGCATCGTTCTACAACACCCTGCTCGGAAGGCAAATCAAAGGAGACCCTAACACCGTTAGGCCTTAATGCATTCCAATAAGGACGACGACACCACACCCCAAATAAAAATTCCACCACGCTCGAAAATATCAAGTCTCGTTACTCCGTCAACCAAAGCCTGAACATCTATAGTACAATTGCCTTTCCTCCACTTGAATTAAATGCCAAACCTCTAAACCATGAATTGAGAAATCCTCCTTTCGAGTCATTCACTGCCTCGACACATAAACAAGCACCATACTATTACACCATCACTATGCGATAACAACGCATGAATATCATAATAATCGGTACATAGCCTCGAAACCATAGGAAATAAGGATACAAGGCTGAAACGACAGAACCCCTTCCACAAGATGATGATAATAACTCGCTCAAATACGTATGGAGAAACATCATGCACCACATATGCAGTACCACTATGACTCCCTGATGGCCAATTGATAACAAGCGCTCCACGTCACATAATATTGAGTATGAAGGAAATGAAGGCATAAGCTTCAATGGAATCAAATCGCACGATGAGGAATCAAGAAGGGAAGTTCTCCTAGCAGCCCTGTAGCCTCTTGAAGTTAAGTACAGATGTCTCCGTACCGATTCGCAAGAATCTACTAGAATTGCTCATGACTCGTGAGACCCAAGTGAACCTAGGGCTCTGATACCAATTTGTCACGACCCAAAACTCACTATAGACCGTGATGACGCCTAACGTCACTGTTAGGCAAGCCAATGGTGAACTACCAACTTAATTATTCATTTTAGTATTTTTGAAATTATGAATCTTATTAGGTGGAGACATAAATACGTTAAAGTCGTAGATAAATACAATTTAAATAATATACGAGTAAGAGTGTATCGAGGTTAAGCAAACCTTAAACAAATTCTAGAACATTCAAAAACCCGATGTCACAAGTGCATGGGCATTTACTAAGGAGTACAACAATAATACAATATCTATCCGAAATGTAAATAAGACAGGGTAAAGTAAATAGTACGATAGAGACTTTGTGGGCTGCGATACGTAGCCTGGAATGCATCTCACCATAAAGTCTCCTCAACAGTTATACCTACGCGCCAAAAAGACCACCAATTGGACCTGTCAAATCCTGTACATTTAGTGCAGAAGTGTAGCATGAGTACGTAAATTAACGTATACCCAGTAAGTATCTAGCCTAACCCCGGAGAAGTAGTGATGAGGGGTCGACATCAATACTTACTAGAGGTCCAATAAAGCAATATAATAGATCATAAGCATATATGAAGCACACAACAATAATGGGGTAAATCTTTAAGTTAAATAATCTTCCAAAAATTTCTTTTAAAGGTATGAATTCCTCAGTCTTATATTTTACCTCAACAACTCAACTGTATCTAAGTGCCAGTATCAAACGGATAAGGAATACCATATAAGGTGCCAGGCATTAGTGAAAGGATAACCTCGTGAATATTCGGATTGCAAGCGAAATAACGCACGATTATGCCGAAGTCGTTTGGCCCGATCTAGAATAATATATACACTGCCGATGATCGAGTGGCACAAACCATAGATGCATCTATTATACTGCTGAGGCGTTTGGCCCGCTCCACAAGAAAGGAAGAAAATTATCAAATTACGAGACACATGATTACAATACAGTACATGAGCACAAAGTGAATATAGCCTTTACCGTTTGTCAAATAACCTACCACCAACTCAAGGTAATAAGGCTCGGCCTAAAATATATATATATATATATATATATATATATATATATATATATATATATATATATATATATATATATATATATATAACAGAATGAGTTCAAATAATTCAAATATTACATGATAAAGTCATAAGTCTACCCGGACATAAACATGATTTAGCTACTTACGGACTCTCGTCACCTCGTGCGTACGTAGCACCCATAACTAGTAGCACATAACAATTATATCATATAGGTGTAGTTTTCCCCTTACAAGGTTAGACATGAGACTTACCTCGCTCCAAAGTTCCACAACCAGCTACAACGCCACTCTAACACCTCAAACTGATGCCCGTCGATCCAAAGCTAGTCAAACAATGTGCAAACCAATAAGAATGTACTCTAATACTCATAATTAATTAATTTATAACAATTACCAACTATCCTCGAAAGGTCAACAAAGTCAACCCTCGAGCCTACGTATACGGATTCCGAATATTTTCGAAGATAACTTTGCCCATAACATTGCGAACTCAAATACATAATTTATTCCTAATTCCATGTCCAATTTTGTGGTCAAAATCCAAAAATACCAAATTCTAGGTTTCCTACCAAAATTCCACAATTTTCATAAATTTTCATCCTTAAATCCATATATAAACCATATATTTAATTTACAACAAATGGGAAATTACTTACCTTGTATTGCATAATGAAACCCCCCTCAAAATAGCTCCCCAAATTCGGTCACTCAAGAGAAAAATGAGAGCTAAGTCTAGATTTAAAAGCACCACTGCCTATCGCAGGTGCGGTTCTCCCTAAGCCCGAGCAAATCAAATTCTGCCGACCAAAGTATGTGTAACGACCCGGCTGATCATTTTGAGTATTACAATCCCGTTTTCCCATTTACTTCTCAAATTGTACTTTACAGTTATTATGTGAATTGTCGGGGATATTTGGTTCGGGTCCAGTGAGGACTTATGTGTAAACAACCTCAAATTTGAATTTTGCTAATTCCAATAGCTCCGTATGGTGATTTTGGAGTTAGGAGCGTGTCCGGAAAATTATTTGGAGGTCCGTACTGGAATTAGGCTTGAAATGCCGAAAGATGAATTTTTGGGAAGTTTGACGGGGGCGTTGACCTTTTGATATCGAGGTCGGATTCCGATTCTGGAAATTGAAATAGGTCTGTAATGTGAAATGTGACTTGTGCGCAAAATTGGAAGTCATTTCGGATTGATTTGATGTGTTTCGGCACAAGATGTAGAATTTGAAAGTTCAAAGTTCGTTGATTTTGAATTGAGGAGTAATTCATCATTTCGATGTTGTTAGGTGTGATTTGAGGCCTCGAATAGGTCTATGTTATATTATGGGACTTGTTGATATAATTGGTTGAGGTCCCGAGGGCCTCGGTTGAGTTTTGGACGGTTAACGGATCAAATTTGGACCTAAGAAAATGCTGGAACTGCTGCCTATTGGTATAATCGCACCTGCGAAGATTTTGATCGCAGGTGTGAAGCCGCATGTGCATGAAATAACCCGCAGAAGCGGCCAAGTGTGGTACAGGGAAATGCTCGCAGGTGCGAGGAATTTGCCTGCATCTGCGAGGCCGCATCTGCGAAGGGTTGGCGCAGAAGCGGAAAAGGGTGAGGAAGTCGGGCAGCGCAGGTGCGGAATTTTATCCACAGGCGAGGAGTCGCATCCACCCTTGGCTCTCCGCAGAAGCGGCCTGGCTCGCAAATGCGCCCATTTTTCTGTAGAAGCGAGGGTTGCAGGTACGACCCCTTGTCTGCAGATGTGGAAATCGACTGGGCAGAACCTTAAAATTCGAGGGTTCAACATTTTCACCCATTTTCATATTTTGGAGCTCGGGTTGGGCGATTTTGGAGAAGAAATTTTCCACACAACTTGAGTAAGTGTTCTTAAATCCCTTGTGATTATATTCCATGAATTAATCTTCATTTTTGGTGTAAGATTATTGAATCTTCAAGAGAAATAGAAGGAAATTTCTATAATGTCACAAAATGAATTTTTCAAGTTTGAATACGGATTTGGAGTCGGATTTGAGTGAAATTAGTATGGTTGAACTTGTAATTGGATGGGTTGTCGTATTTTGTGAGTTTCGTCAGATTTTGAGACGTAGGCCCCACGAGTGATTTTTGGTGCGTAATTTCGGATTTTTGGAAAATATTAATATTTTAATATGGAATTAATTCTTATAATTTTTGTGGGCTGAATCAAATTAATTGTGACTAGATTCGAGCCATTTGGAAGTTGATACGCGCAGATGGAATTTTTGGAGCATTGCTTAGCTTGCTCGACATTGGATTTGGCCTGTTCGAGGTAAGTAACTCTTCTAATCTTGGAGTTGAGGGTATGAACCCTGAATATATGTATTTTGTGAATTGTTAGGAGGTGACGCACATGTTAGGTGACGGGCGTGTGGGCTTGCACTATAGAAATTGTGACATAATTGTTTTAGTGGAATTTTGTAGTTAAATGATCTTGGCATTTTTCATGCGTTTTATGAGTTAGAGAAATTAAGCTAAAAAGCATATTAAAAATCATGATTGAGGCTATGTGCCAGTATTATTGGGACCCACAGAGGTCATATTGCTTTGAATTATTTGTTTTAAATTGAAAATTCATACTCAGTCGTATTCATTTCATTGCATATCATAACTCAGTTTTATGACTCTATTTTGATGCATATAAATGTTTTGGGCCGAATGCCCTGTTTTACTGAAATGCCCGAGTGTCTTGAGAGGTTTATGAATGAGTGAGGCTGAGGGCCTGATTTGTGAGGATATTTATGGGATCGGGCTGCACCCCGCAGCATGTTGCATATTTATGGGATCAGGCTGCACATCGCAACATGTTTGATATCGGCCGAGGGCCTGATTGTGAGGATGGGTGTGGATCGGGGCTGCCCGCCTGCAGCATACTTTATTATTAAAGCACATGAGTTGTCTGTGCAGCACGTGAGTTGTCCATGCAGATTATAGTGCTTGGGCTGAAGGAGCCCCTCCGGAGTCTGTACACATCCCCAGTGAGCGCAGGTACCTACTGAGTGTGAGTGCCGAGTGCCGAGTGCTGAGTGACTGGGAGGCATGCGTGATTATGAGGTATGCCCGAGTGGCAAGAGTGATTGTGAGGTATGCCCGAGTGGCAAGAGTGATTGTGAGGTATGCCCGAGTGGCACGAGTGACTGTGAGGTTTGCCCGAGGGGCTGTATATGAGTGATGTTCTGCCCGAGGGGCTGTTTATGATTTTATCACTGAATTACATCGCATTGGCATGCACACATGACATACAGGCATAGAGATGTATTTTTCGTCATGCTGTACAACATCACATCATTCATGATTTCTCACACATTTTTGACAGATGGGCATAATGATGCATTTGTTTTACACGGGTTATCCGGAAGGAAAATGAAATATATTATTTATTATTGAAAGGATTTTTGGAGACATTTATTGTTTTCTAACTATTCGTATTATTGGCAACTTCGGAAAACGATTTGGGTTTTCACTAATGTATTTGAAAGAAAGAACTACCATTTTTGAAATCATTATTTGGCTGAGTATTTTATCCCTGAGTTACTTCTTGTATTATTTGCTTTATATTGTTATGGATTGTTGTGGACTATTAGTTTTAGACCCGACCTTGGTGGAAGCTCGTCACTACTTTCAACCTACGGCTAGGTTTGTTACTTACTCAGTACATGGGGTCGGTTGTACTGATACTACACTTCTGCACATTGCGTGAAGATGTTGGCTGATGTTGTTGCTGTGCTCGATGGTTGCGGGATTTGAAGATATACCTGTTGTAGCTGCCTCTTGTTCAGGGTAGTCTTAGATTTATAAAAGCTTGTGTTTATGTATTATTCAAACAGACTATGTATTTATTTCATTTCCGCTTTGTATACTCTATTCTTAGAAGCTCATGATTTGTACTACCAGTTCTTGGGGGATGTATAAGATTAAGATGATTATTCACTTAAACTACTTTAATAATTGTTATTGGAATTAGATAATTGAAAGTTGCCTTACCTAGCAGGTTGGGTTAGGTGCCATCACGACTAGTTGGATTTTGGTTTGTGACAGTCTGCTCCTACGTGATCGCTTCTGCGGTCCAACTTTCGCTCCTGCGCACTCGCACATGCGGAGCCCTTCTACTTCTGCGACTCCAGTCTTGCCCAGCTCCTTCTGCTTCTGCGACTCCAGTCTTGCCCAGCTCCTTCTGCTTCTGCGACTCCAGTCTTGCCCAGCTCCTTCCGCTTCTGCGATCACTTCTCCGGATCTGCGACTTCGCAGGTGCGGAAGTTTCCTCGCACCTGCGTTCCCAGGTCGCTTCTACTAAAATCGCACCTATGATGGCCCCTACACACCTGCGTGACCGCACCTGCGGCCACTCCTTCCGCAGGTGCGATGACACCAGACTTCAGCAGCAACAACATGTCCTCAATTCCAAGTTTCAATCCGTTTCAACCCCGAGGCCCCCGGGACCCCATCCAATCACACCAACAAGTCCCAATACCTTATACAAACTTATCCAAAGGCTCAAAACACCACAAATAACATCAAAATCATGACTCGACGATCACAATCTTTCTTTTAATTTTCAAACTTCCAAACTTTGACGAACGCGTCCAAATCATATCAACATTCCAGAATGACGCCAAACTTTACGTACAAGTCACAAATCATGATACGAACCTTTTTCAAGGCTCGAAACCCCAAACGGACATCGATAATACCAAATATCACTTCCATCAAACTTAAGAAATTATTAAACTTCCAAAATGCTAACCTTCCATAATAGACGCCGAAATGCTCCCGATCTCCCGATACTCAACTCGAACATACATCCAGGTCTGAAATCATCATACGAACCTATTGCAACCTTCAAATCCCGATTCCGAGGTCGTTTACTCAAAAGTCAAACTTTAGTCAACTCTTCGAACGTAAAGCTTCCGAATTTAGAATCTTTCCTCCGAAACCACTCTGAACTTCCCAAAATTCAATTCCGACCACACGTATAAGTCATACAACATGAAGTGAAGCTACTCGAGGCCTCAAACCGCCGAACAACGTGCTAGAGCTCAAAACGACCGGTCGAGTCGTTACATAATAAGTGTTTGGATATTTTCATGATGGATGCAACTTATGACCTTTGTCAGAACATGCCCACCAATGCTAAATGTTGATTCCAATGGTACAATGGTAATATGAATACTAAGGCTTTGTTTTTTTTTAAAGATTAAGACATTTGAATATCAAGATGTGCATTAAGATTGAGTTATTTGAATTTGAATACACATCTGAATATTAAGATGTGTATTAAGATATGAATACTAAATGATTAAGACTATTTGTGTTTTAACATCTGAATGTACAAAATTTATCTTTATTTGAAAATTAATGAACATAAAATTCAAATAAAATATAAATTAATCTAATATTCTGTTTATATATATATATATATATATATATATATATATATATATATATATATATATATATATATATATATATATATATGGTAGTTAGTGGTGGTGATGGCTAACAGTGGTGTTTGTGAATGCTGACTAGAGGCGGTGATTTGTGGTAGTTTTGGTTGCTGGTGGTAGTGCTGGGTAGTAACTAGTGGTAATTGGTGGTGATGGCGATTATGATTGAGGATGATGGTGGTGGGTAATAATAATTAATAATGGTGGGTGGTGGTAGTGGTTGTGGTTCTGATTAAGGAAGGTGGTGGTAGTTTATAATGGTGGCAGTGCCGACTATTATTTTTGATGGTGATTGGGTGGTTAGTTGTAATAGTTGAGGTGTATGAGTTTTTGGTTGAGAATAATGGTGGCGAAAGTAGTGAGATGGTGGGTGGTGGTTGTCGATAATGGTGCATGGCAGCTATGATTGAGGATGATGATGGTGGTGGTGGTGGTGGAGTATGGTGATGGTGGGTGGCATGGTGATAGTTGATAATGGTAGGCGGTAGTGACAACTAATAATGAATGTAGATGATAGCATCTTAATGAAATTAAGTTTTTATTATAGATCTTAATCTTACAGACCTATTCAGACTATTAAGTGATTGTGAAGTAAAAAAAATAAACACACTTAGGACCCGTTTGGCCATAAATTTTGCCAAAATATATTTGGTTTTTCTTTTTTGAAAAATACATGTTTGTTCATAAATTTGATCCATATTTTGGCAAATTTCCAAATCCCAAATTGGCCCAAAATATTACTATTATATCTTTTAAAAATTGTCCCAAACTTTTGTATTTTATAAAAGAGCCCACCATTTATTATTTGTAACAATGCTGCTTCGTCTTCTCGGTCATCTGATAGTGTATTATGTAGGTCATTATAAAAATAATAATTTTGTACCAAATTTATTTATGTTCAGGACTATGGTTTGCGATAATATAATGAATGTTATTAATGAATGTATTGTTGGGTATTTGTGTTAGTTTTTAGAACTTATAGATATAAGTCATGTTTAATGTTTTTCAGCAAAAAAAAAGTGAAATATCTTTTGAAAACTCATGTCCAAACACATTTTTATCTTCAAACCAAACTTTACCCAAATCAGAATTTTCAAAATTAATTTGGGAATTTATGGCCAAACGCTAACTTAATGTCCCCAAATCTTCCCCAAGAAGATTTCTGTGTAATTATTTTCATAAAAGGTAACAAATCAATGGGTATATATACAGGGAGTATAATTAGATGATTAAGAACTTACCTCTGAGATATTAAAAGGCGTGGGCGTAAGGCGGGGCATTTTACATATGCCTCAGCGGGGCGTAAGCCCCATAGATATTTAATTTTTAATATTTTATAAAATAATATAATGACAGTTAATATTTATAAACAGGTAAAATTGCATAAAAATTAAAGAAAACTATATATATGTATGCTCCATCCCCACAAAACACTAATCAAAACAATCTATTATATGTTACTTACAACTTACAAGCATAAGTAATTTGAGTCTAAAAGAATAAAGTTTTCTATATGGAGGAACAAAAAGGATGATTAACCTGCAATTTGAACTTTGAATTTGCTGCTATGAAGAAAAATATAGTTCTCTTTGTATTTGTAAAAAAAAAAATAAATATTCGTTGCTTTTGGGAGATATTAGCAGACTAGCGGACAAGATAAAAAATTAAAAAAATCATGAATTAGGGCTTAAATCAATAAAAAAGGTCTTTACTTTTAAATTTAATACTTTTGAGTTACTTTTTAAAACTTTTGAGTAATTACCCAACTGACTTTTGAGAATTTGGGTAATATATGAAGGACTAATTTAATAAATTTTATTTTAATTTGAAAAAGTCTCCGGGGCTTACTCCTTACTAAAAAAACGCGCCCCGAACGCCCGGGCGTACGCCCTGAACGGCCGGACGTACGCCTCAAATTGCGGGGCGTACGCTTCTTGAGACTTTCGCCCCACACCATCGCGCCGGGGCGTTTTTGGTACGCCTCGCCCCGGGGCTCGCCCTAGAAACGCCTTTTAAAACAGACATATATATATAGGGAGTATTAAAAGATTAAGAACTTACCTCTGAGATCGTTGAAGGGGCTCAACTCTAGCTTTTAGCCTCAAATACTCGTGGTAGTTGTTCTGTCACAAAATTAGCAATTTTAATCTTTTCTATGATTTCACAAAATTAAGGAGTTTAATCAATTATACTTGAAAAATGTAACTAATCCAACCTGCAGAAAAAAGTGTTTTCTTTTGTGTAGTATACTGCATGAAAAAAGTTCAATTCTACCATGAAGTTAAAATATCAAGGGTTTGGAGTTGAGATTATAGACTGTGTAGTAACTCAAGAGAACGATAACGAATATGCGATGTGAAATGCTCATCATCTATAAAATGTAGGAAATGATCACATTCCTACTTTATTTCCATTAGGGCCAAAATTGTGCTTTTAGGCCCCCTATTTAAAAATAATCAAGATTATTGTTTCCAAGCATAATCAATGCTAAGTTCTACAAATTAGTAGAACCAAGTTAATAAGATGGTATTGCATTCCTGTTTTCCCATCAAAGCGTATACATTACTGACTATCTCTTATACATGAAACAAATGCAGATTATGATGATAAGTATGTTTCATGTTGAATAATAATTTACCAATTACAACATCTACAACAAGAAGAATGGTAGCAAAGTTTAAAATGTTAACTTGACCTGTACATTACATGCGGTCGTGATTGTTGAGAAAAGAACACTAAAATTAGCAATGACTGAAAAGTTAATTTGATAGAGACAACATCACATCAACCAAACTCAACCAAGGAAAAGTGTTAAAACTCAAAGCCTTTTCTTTGAGTTTGGTTGCAACACAGTTTTTGAAAATAATCTTCTTTCCTAAAAAGAATAACTGATCAAAGAATGAAAATGTTTAATTAAATTAATGACACGAAGTGAAAGAAAAAGAATCATCTTATAGATTAACTTTGTTTTCCAATAAAGAATCACTTACTGAATAATATTATCACAGCTAAGATGAAGAAAAGAGTACATGAATACTTACCTGAGTATCAGTGGCTGATTGGTTGGCTTCCAAAGTAGCATAGCTGCAACGTTTATATTTTTCAATTGTTTTCGTCATGCTGTAAGAATGAAAATTGACATATTTAGCTAGTGTTTGGACATAGATTTGGTTGAAACGTGAGAAAAGAGTTTTTGAAGTTGTGTTGAAAAATAATTTTTGGAAGTTGAAGTTATGATTGAACATGAATTTTACTTGAAATAAAAGTTAAAGTTTTGTGAGTGAAGAAAAAAATTTCACCAAGAAACTACCCTTAACAAGTTTTTGGGAAGTTGACTTTTTTTCCAAAACCTAATTATATTCCCATGAATAAACAATGTTTTCAAAAAAAAATTGAAAAATAATTATAGCCAAAATCTATGGCCAAAGAGGAGCTTAGTAATTTCCGGTGACTATCTCCTCTTATTAAATCGAAATTCTTTTAAGTTTTTTGCATAAGAGATCTACTCTTCAGACAAAAACAGCAATATTTGTTCTAAATTTTTCTCTATACTCATGTAATACCAAAGTTCTCTGGTTGCGAATTTTGCATGTTATGAAGAATCCTAATACATAAAGAGATTATTTCTATCAATTAACAAACAGAAGTCATTGGTCAAAAGAATTCTCGTTTTGAATATATAGTGAAATAAAAGAAATGACTGGTGGAAATATATGTAACAGGTCTGGATTAACTCATGTTATTTGAATTTATTAACAAATATAAAAAATATGAATTTATTAACAAATATAAAAAATATAAGTGAAAATGTATCTATTTAATAATCAAACTGTATTGCTCAACATGGTTCAAGCACTCAAATTACCAAAATATATCGACTCCTGGTCACAAATATTGACAATTATCTGTTGGAAATTCTACTTTTAAATAATGGAGTACATTTTTTATAATCATTACTCTATTAATTTTTTTTTCCAAAGGGATTTAAAGCTTTGGCAGCTTCGAAACTAAGCAGCCTTAGCTCCGTCTTGACTCTTGGGAATCAAAGAACAAAAGTAGCAGTATTTGGACTGTCAAACATGACACCTCTGCAAATCAAATCTTAACAGTGAAATACTGTATGATAGTAACGTGGAAAATTGCTGATTAGGTTTTCAGAAATTTTGGTAGTTCCTTTAGCGAGTGGTGTTTAGTGCTCAATAGTTTCATTCAAAAGATGATAATTTTTTTAAATTAGAAATCAAATTCATAGAAATCTATCTGCAAGCCAAGAATGACTCTAAGGGGAAAGGAAATAAAATTTCAAAAATATTCAGGTATAAAAACTTATATAGCAAAGACTGTCCAGAAAAAATAAAACAAACAACATCAATTTTTACATATGCCAGATAGTTTAAAAAACAAATACTACAAGATGATAACAGAAAGAAGTAGATCCTCTGAAGAATGAAAGAAGAATTGTAAAATAGTTGATATCCCAAATGAAAAATCAAATCTTAAGTATAGAGAGAGAATTCGATCATATATATATGTGGTAAAATTACGGCATATTAAGACAAATCAGATCTTGCATAAAAATTGAAGTGAGAGAGAATGGAACTCATTAAACTAAAGTTGATGAAGTAATTGAAAACCAGAAATTTGCAATTCTTGTTTTGAACTTCCACATATAAGGGTTTCGAAAAAAGCAGACCCTAGAAAACATAGAGAAGTAGCAAAAAAATATATATATAGAAAAGAAGAGGTTATTATATATATAAACCGAAAGAGATTTAGTAGGAAGAAGAGGTTATTTTTGTAATACCTTGAAGTGCTGCAGAACTCATAGAGTTTACCACGATTAGAGAAGATGATAAGAGCAACCTCAGCATCGCAGAGAACAGAAAGTTCATAGGCTTTCTTGAGAAGTCCATTTCTTCTCTTAGCAAAAGTAACTTGCCTGTTTATTTTGTTCTCTATTCTCTTCAGCTCTACTCTTCCTCTTCCCATTTTTATTCTCTTTTCTCTTTCTTTCTATCTTTGTAATTTGCCAGAGAGATGATATGAGGGATTATTCCGCTCTTGGTTAGCAGCTGGAACTACTTTTAGTAGTGCAAAGATTAAAAAAGGGTACCAAATTAAATGAAATGAGTGAAATGAAAGAGGGGAGAGAAGATGAAAAAAATGGAAACCCTGGGGCTTCTGTATCTTTGGTCCCTTACCTATAACCAGCTGGTATTTTTCTTATCCCCTACACCCCCCCCCCCTCCCGAAAACCCCCAACAATACCCTATTCGAAAAAAAGACCTCCTCTCACTTAAAACAAAAAATGAAAAGAATTAATAAATCAGGTTAATGATTATGTATTCTCAAACCAACCAAGTCATCAGCATCCTATGGATCTCACCTGAGGAATGCACATTTATATTTTACCCTTAGAGTCAAGTGGTCCGCATACCCTAAAAAGTGTATCTAATAATTCCTCTATATAGAAAAAAACACTCTCTCTCTATATATATATATATATAAGTTTTATTTAGTATAAAAAATATTTACAAATTCAAATCGCTTATGAGTTAATTATATAGAATTAAATTATGGGATAATCATTAATTGATAAACTGGTAAAATATCTTCTTCTTATTCTTTCTTTTCCTCTTCTTTTCTTTTTTGCTTGAGCCAATGATTTATCGAAAATCGTCTTTCTATCTTCACCAGCTATGGGTTAAGTCTGCGTACACTCTATCCTCGTCGAACCCTACTCGTGAAATTATACAGAATTTGTTGTTGTTGTTGTTATTGTTGTTATTGATAAAAATGATACCTAACTCACTGTGATAGCTTAACTTTTAGAAGTATTGTAAGAAAAGAAATTACAACATATTTCTTCTATTTCAATTTAGATGATGTAGTTTGACTTGACACAAAATTTAAGGAAAAAAAAAAGAAGACTTTTAAAATATGTGATCCTAAAAGCTTAAGGGACAAAAGTTTTGTGGGAACAATGACATTGTGTGCTATAAATGTTTCTCATTAAGGGTAAAAGTGGATAAAATAAAAAGTTTAAAGTTAAATTATTTCCAAATAAAAAAAATGTATAACTAATAAAAAGAGTATGTTATGTAAATTGAAACCGACAGAGTATTTTACAGATGAATACAAGTATAGCCATTTGAGTGGGGAATGGGGATGAGGGCACCTAGAGTTACCCTACTTAGTTACAGTTAGCTATAACTAAGGGGTAGTCTGTATATTACTTACTCCCTCCGTTTCAATTTATGTGAACTCATTTGACTAGACACGGAGTTTAAGAAAAAAGAGAAAACTTTTGAATTTGTGGTGTAAAATGAGGAACATATATTTTGTGTGACTATAAATCATTATATAAAAGTAAATTGTTTCTAAATAAGGAAAGATGTTATTCTTTTTGGCACGGACTAAAAAAAAAATATGTTCACATAAATTGAAACAGAAGAGTATTACTTTCTAGATATTTTGCTTTTTGTGGGTTTTGGGTAAGTTAATGTATCACATCGCAATACCCATTGGATATGAACAACAACCTTAAAAGTGACATTCTCGACCTTTTACTCTCCGCTGCGTGTCGACGCTTCATTGGACGACTCTCTCCCTAATATCGTGAGTATTTCCCCTTCCCCGCGTTCTTTTTTTAACTTTCTTTTTCTTTCTTTCCATTTACAGATTTACTCATTATATTGTTTTGTCAAGGGCAACGGAAGCTTGCTCTTTATCTCCAGGAATCAAAAAATAAATAGATAAATAACTTAAACTTTCCCCTTACGCTTTTGAATATGCAAAAAAATGCGGGAGAGATATTAATGTCACGACCCAAACTAATTTTTGTCGTGATGGCGCCTATCGTGGAACTAGGCAAGCCGACTCATTTCCAAAACAAACCGATATTTTCATTTCAAAGATAATTTCAAAGTTATTTAACATAAAACCTCCATTTAAAGAGTTCAAATCAAAGAAAAATAGAAGTGCGGAAAAGAAAAGCCCGACATCGGGGTGTCACTAGTCATGAGCATATACTACAATCTGTCTAACAATATCAAGGTTAACTCAGCCCGAAAAATAGCTAAATACAACTAGAGGAAGATAAGAGGGAGAAGAGCAGGGGCTGCGATCGCCAAACAACTAACTTGCTATCTCTAAGAAAATCTGCAACCAGAACACTCAATAAATACTACCGTGTCCAGCTACACCTGAATCTGCACACAAGGTGCAGAGAGTAACGTGAGTATGCTAACTCAGTAAGTAACAACAATAAATAAAGACTGAGTAGTAGTGACGAGCAATGAAGCATATAACGTTCATATCAGGAAAAATCTCAGTAAAATACCACATGCTCTTAAAAATCAGGATTTGAATCAAACATCTCGTTTAAACCCAGTTCCACTAAAAAAAATCATTTAAAGACTTTTTTTAATTATTTTTTCCAACAGTTTTTCAAACAAAAGCTCAATGCAAAGGTGAGCAAAAATGATGAAATCACAAACAGCCCCTCGGGCAAACCTCACAGTCACTCGTGCCACTCGGGCATACCTCACAATCACTCATGCCTCCCAGTCACTCAGCACTCGGCACTCGCACTCAGTAGGTACCTGTGCTCACTGGAGGGGGGAGAGTGTACAAACTCCGGAGGGGCTCCTTCAGCCCAAGCACTATAATCTGCACGGACAACTCACGTGCTATAATAATAAAGTATGCTGCAGGCGGGGCAGCCCCGATCCACACTCATCCTCACAAATCTGGCCCTCGGCCTCACTTAGTGATAAACCTCTCAAGCCACTCGGGCATTTAAGTAAAATAGGGCATTCGGCCCAAAATATTTATATGCATCAAAATAGAGCCATACAACTGAGTTATGCGGTAAACAAGTAAAAACATGACTGAGTATAGATTTTCAATCAAAAACAGTGAGAGAATGGTAAGAAACTGCCCCTAAGGGTCCAAACAGCTTTTGCGCAAGGCCCAAACATGGCATTCAGCCTAATTTACAGAAATTCTTTCTAAAACACATAAGTATCATATGGTTTGAACAAAGTATGCAACTTTACAGTTGCTACGGGGCGGACCAAGTCACAAAACCCCAACAGTGCACGCCCACACGCGCGTCACCTAGCATGTGCGTCACTTCAAAATAGTATAATGATACGAAATCCGGGGTTTCATACCCTCAGTACTAGATTTACAATCGTTATTTACCTCAAACCGCGAAATTCTTATTCTGCAATGCCCTTTTCTCATGAATTGGTCTCCAAACGCCTCAAATCTGGTCATAAATAATTCATTTCAGTCAATAAAATTTATTGGAATTAATTCCACAAGATAATAATGATTTTTTCATAAAAATCCAAAAAATAGCTCAAAAATTGCCTGTGGGGCCCATGTCTCGGAACCCGACAAAAGTTACAAAATTCGAAAGCCCATTCAACCACGAGTCTAACCATACCTATTTACCAAAATCCGACCTCAACTCGACCCTCAAATCTACAAATCTTATTTCTAAATTTCTAAGTCCTAATCTCCGATGTACACCTCAAAATCATGTAATCTAGTCAGATTATTCAATGATAATTCAATATTATGGAGTAGAAATGATCACAAGGGACTTACCTCAAGTTTTCCTTGAAAATATATCAAAAAATCGCCTCTCCTCAAGCTCCAATTTATCAAAAATGGCAAATGGGACGAAGTCCCTATTTTTATAATTCTGCCCAGACAACCTTGATTTTGCCTCGATCTTGGCGTTCTCGATCTTAGCCCTCGATCCTTGTTCTAGATACTGGGCCTTCGATCGTGGCCTCGACTCTGGGCTCGATCTGGGCTCGATTTCTGGACTCGATTCTGAGAGATTTCTGGGCTCGAATCTGGCAGAAGAAATTTCCAACAGAAGAAAATTGCAGCAGCTGCTCTAGTTCAATTTTTGATCCGTTAACCATCCGAAACTCATCCGAGGCCCTCAGGACCTCAACCAAATATACCAACAAGTCCTAAAACATCATACGAACTTAGTCGAATCCTCAAATCACCTCAAACAACGCTAAAATCATGAATTACACCCCAATTCTAGCCTAATGAACTTTGAAAATTTTAATTTCTACAAACAACTCTGGAACCTATCAAATCACGTATGATTGACATCAAATTTTGCACACAAGTCCTAAATGACAAAACAGATGTATTCCAATTTTTAGAATCGGATTCCGACCCCGATATCAAAAAGTCAACCCCTCCGGTCAAACTTCTCAAAAATAAAACTTTCGGCATTTCAAGCTTAATTCCTCTACGGACTTCCAAATAACATTCCGGACAAGCTCCTAAGCCCAAAATCACCATACGGAGCTATTGGAATCATCAAAATTCAAATCCGAGGTCGTTTACATATAAGTCCATATCCGGTCCACTTTTCTAACTTAAAATTTCAATTATGAGACTAAGTGTCTCATTTCACTCCGAGTTCCTTCCGGACTCGAACTCACTAACCCGATATAATATAATATAGCTGAATAACACAAAAAGAAGTAGAAATAAAAAAAACGGAGTTATAACTCTCAAAACGATCGGCCGGTTCGTTACAATTAACTTATCTATTATTAAGTGAAATCATAATCACAAATTCAACATTATTTCTTTGAATATTCTATTCTAAATTTATTAGCCTTGTCTTTGTCGTCAGTAGTCCTTCTTGACAACAATCACGTGGTCAAGAAAATTTGAAGTACCAAACTTGTTTAAAATATTAGTTGGAATTTGTACCCGTACCCTATATTTGTGTCACCTTTTAATCTGTACCCTATTTTTAAAAATTATTGATTTGATAGCCAATTAATAAAAAATCCGTTATAATATGACACACTACAAGAAAAAGGATTATTAGGGACCAGTATTTAGCGATAAGTTTTTTATATGATCCCTAAAAGTGTACTTATAGGGATAGAATTTTTTTTGGGTCTCTAATACCCAATTTTTTTTCTAAATACACTAGCAAACTTATTCTGGTCTATATAAAATTTAATATCTGGTCTCTAATACTCGGCTTCAGTGGGATAAGAGCGGGAATCTGAAAGTAAAGTAAAAAAATCCTCCAAAAATATATTTTCACTGTGAAATCCCGCTAGAAATTCACTTTCATCCTAAAATCTCCCCCAAAAAATCACTTACACGCTACAATCCCAGCAACTTCAATTCTCTTCAAAGTTCACAAAGGTTGCAAAATTCATCGGTCAGACCTCAGAAGCTTGCAAGATTCATCACTCCGAACTTTGGCGTCAAAATTTCGATCTCTCTCCGAGGGACTTTACACAAACTCTACTATTGGATTATCTGCCTAATCAAGAGTAAGTTTAATTTCTTTCTCTTTTATCTGTTTCGTTTCCTGTTTTCTTCTTCTTGCGTTTTTTTTTTATTGAACCAGAAATCGTAAATCGGGTTCTGTAATTTTCTGCTTCTTTAGTTGTTTTCTGCAATTGGGTTGTTTAGAGTACTGATAGTTATTGTGTGAGTGATAAAAGTGAGAGTATTGGTTTAAAGATGGGGCTCGTAGGTCAAGGAGGAGAAATTTGAGTTTTTCTTGTAGTGTTTCGTCTCTGCGATAGTTTTCTCCTTTGCGATTTGCATTATACAATTCTTCCGGGGACTTGCTTGAAGGGTCATGAGTTTGGCTCCCAGTAGGGTCGCTACTAGCAGCAAAAAATCTTGTTATCCCCTAACTCCATCGCTATGGGCTTATTCAATAAATAAAACCTGCAATTTAAAGAAAAATATGGAGACTTTAGTTGGAATTCAAATGATTTGAGATAAAATCTAGCAAAAATGGACTGAATAACATTGCAGAATTTAATGATAAAATTTTTTATATGTACACGCACTATGGAAAAGGGATGATAAGGCGATCTACTACTTCAGAAAAAGAGATGAATGGTGGTACTAGAAAAAAGAAAAGGAGAACCTGTGGTTTTGGTGGAAAGATTGATCGATAACTGCATCAAGAAAGATCCTTCACATTGCCCTGGTATGGATGAGATTGTCCAATTTCTTTCAACAATTATGACAGCCACATACTCTTGGGAAATGACATTTAGCATTTCAGTATCACTGCGTAGATTTCCCTAGATCAACTGAATGTAAGGTTTTCTTTTGTTTTTTGTTTTTCCTCCTCCCACGTCTCTCAACGAGTACGATTTGCCATGTTATTACTTTATTTATGGATTTTGAAGAGTTATTGCACCATTTACCCTACATAAATATCAGTTTAACATTTCAATCAAGCCACCTTGTTTTCTCTTGTTATGTTCTTTCTTGCTCTGTGTAATGCATGTAGTCCTCCTCATGTTCTATAGATATTGCAGGGGATAAATAGGTCCTGGTCCAGTAAGGCAGTTCTTTTTGCTTTAAACTAACAAACTAGCGCGACTTCATACATAATAAAGGTTTTGCTAACTGATAAACCCCTCAAACAAAATAGCAAAAAGGACTAAACTTGCCTTAAAACATGGATGTAAGAAGCAACTTGCTGGCTTTCCTTGCAGTGGCAATGTATCACTGGCTCTGTCTTTTGTTTTTGCATCTCATATTGTTGGTAGCTATACAACTCGTGAACACAATAGAGTAACCTGGTTGTCAAGCCATCGTGTGTTGTGTTGAAGCCGTGGATTCAGTAAAACATCCATCAAGTATAAAGAAATGATAACTACTTAAAGTAATATACCTGTTTGTACGTTCCACTGATGCCACAACAAT
This sequence comes from Nicotiana tomentosiformis, assembly GCF_000390325.3. Taxonomy (NCBI): domain Eukaryota; kingdom Viridiplantae; phylum Streptophyta; class Magnoliopsida; order Solanales; family Solanaceae; genus Nicotiana; species Nicotiana tomentosiformis. The sequence goes on from NC_090813.1 coordinate 50,057,626, forward strand.
GGACTAGTCTAGCCGTATGAAAACCATTTATTAATACGATCATCTTTGGGTTCTAAAATTCATAGATGATTAACCATAAGGTATATGAAGACTTTTTGCACATGATGATGGCATATGTACGGGGTCAACCTGTGGAAAAAGTGGAAACACCGACAGTAGCTTTCAAATCCAATGAGTAAATAAATATCTAGGAACACAATGAAGGCAAGGCCGGCTGCCTAGTTGTTTTATTTTTTAAACTTTATTTTATCTTATGTAAAGACCAAAAGGCTAGTGGTATTATTTTATTCATATTATTACTATTATTATTATTATTATTATTATTATTATTATTATTAGAAAGCGAGCACCCATGGAAATTTAGGTACCGGAATTAATACATATTCGAGCCTCTTGTAATAATGGATCTATGGGTGGTATATTAAGTTATGATCATTTTGGACTGAGACGGTCTTAAATGGCATGGGATGGATAGTGAGGATACAAATAGCGGATCCTAATTTGGTTGTGACGAAGCATAGTAGTTGTTTTTTTTACATTAAGTTGTGATAAGTTACAGTCTGCTATCTTTGTTGGCTTTAGTTAAACAGTACCATTTGGCATATAATGATTTCAATTATCAGTTATCTATTCCTGGATTTATTGCAGAGGATGCCTTTAATAAGCAGCTGCATCTTAGTTTCTTACAAGACTTTACAAAGCAGAAAACATGCACTAGACCCGCTCATCAAGCTAGGTCAACAACTGATGATGCAATACAAAAGTTTCTTAGACGATATTGCAAATAGACCACGAATCACCATTTTGAAACTTCCCTTATATGCTAGTAATTGTTTAATACTCGTTAAGTGTGGAAGGCTGCAATGGTTGTTAGATGAAAAGATCGTTGAACTAGAAAATTACTCCAGTTTATAAGTGGTCTACATCAGTGTGGTAGCATCAGTTTTTCAATGACATATGATGTTTGAATTTACACAGAAGACCATTTTAAGTTTTCACTTAACTTACAGAGCCCATAAGAGCATGAACCTCAACTTACTCAGTTGCCACTGCATCACTCTGAACCAATAGAATACTATGGAAACTTTTCTGCTTATTCTTTTCTTAAGTTTAAAGCACCTGAAGTAACAAGTATGCACCAATCTATTAAAATAAAAATCACATATCTTTGGCCTTCTAGTTGTACGAACTGACTTATCCTTGCTGCAATGCAAGCTTTCTATGCATCTAACCTTTAAGATAGAAACTCAGTAATTTAGCTATGAAGTATCTTATGTGTTTTAATTTCTCATTTTCTTAAGCAATTGTGTGTTATATGTTATGCATATCAACTTGTAGTTTATCTCATTCTTGTGAAATCGTAGGAAGTTTAGTCATAAAGATGAGTGTAACAAGTTTGATAACAAGTAATGTGCATCTTAGTACTCTTTTTTAAAGTAATGTGCATCTTAATACTTTTGTTATCTTAATTATTTAAACCTTTTTTTTATTTACTTCCAAGGTTATGGCACCAAGTAAGTAATGGATGCAACTTGTTGATAATCGACTTGATGAACCCTATTTAATTGGGGTGCAAAAGTTTTTGGATTATGCCTTTAGAAGAACAGGAGAATTGTATGAAATACGTTGTCGGTGTGTCAAATATTGTAACACAACATTAGGAACACGTGAGACAGTTGAGATACATTTAAAGGTATATGGAATAATTCGAAATTATACCTTTTGGTATCATCATGGTGAAGTTTTGGGTGAGCCACAGTCGGAATGCGAAGTTGAAGATGATAATGAAGTAGAAGATTATGAGGATGAGGATGAAATACATGAAATGCTGTGGGATTTGTATCCTAATCATGATGGAGGTACTGCAGACGTTAATTATAATGATTTACTTGGAGAGGAACCGAATGTTGAAGCCAAAAGTTTTACAACCTATTGAAAGATTTCGAAAAGCCACTATACCAAAATTCGAAAATTTCAAAGCTTTCCACTTTGATTAAACTGCTTCACATAAAAAGTATGGGTCGTTGGAGCAATGAGTCATTTACAATGTTATTAAAAATGCTGAAGGATGAGTTGTTGCCTGATGGAGCGAATGTGCCAAATTCATATTATGAGTCAAAGAAGGTGATTCGGGACCTTGGGTTATCCTACTAAAAAATTGATGCTTGTATAAATGATTGCATGTTATATTGGAAGGAAAATAACTTACTTGATTCCTGTAAAGTCTGTGGTGCATCCAGATGGAAAACAGATAAACATAGCGGGGAAGCAAAGAATAAGAATGGTAAAAAAATAGCATCAAAGACGTTACACTATTTTTCATTGAAGCCTAGGCTTCAAAGGTTGTTTATGTCTACAAAGACATCTTTTCTAATGACATGGCATCATAATGAAAGAGTTGATGATAGAACAATGAGGCACCCAGCTGATTCAATGGCATGGAAATTATTTGATGAACTTCATCCCTCATTTGCGGCTGAGCCTCGTAATGTTCGACTTGGACTTGCTAGTGATGGATTCCAGCCATTTAGAAATTCAAAAACCTCATATAGTATTTGGCCTGTGGTACTTATTCCTTATAATTTACCACCTTGGTTATGTATGAAACAGCAAAATTTCATTATGTCCATGCTTATTCCTGTTCCCGATAGTCCAGGTGATACAATTGACATATATCTTCAACCTTTGATAGAGGAATTAAATGAGTTATGGGAAATTGGTAGTGAGACATTTGATGCATCAACTCGACAGAATTTTAAGTTACATACTTCTTTGTTATGGACCATCAATGACTTTCCAGCATATGGAAATTTATCTGGATGGAGTACAAAAGGCAAATTAGCATGTCCATATTGCAACATTGACACTTCCTCAATCAGATTGAAGAATAGTAAGAAGCAATGTTTTATGGGTCATCGGCGTTACCTTCCTCTTAATCACAAATGGAGGAATGATAAGGAGTCATTTGATGGCACAAAAGATAAAAGGCTCCCACCAAAAATGTGTTATGGTATTGAGATACTTAATCAAGTGGAAGATCTTAAAGGGTTCCAATTGACAAAGGATCCAAAGAAAAGGATCAAGATATCACATGATGTTCGAAAAGATAATTGGAATAAGAGGAGTATCTTTTTTGAACTTCCATACGGGAAATCTCTCTTGTTGCGACATAATTTGGATGTTATGCATATCGAAAAAAATATTTGTGATAATATTTTGGGGATGATAATGAATGCCAAAGGAAAGACCAAGGATACCATTAAAACTCGACTAGATTGGCAAGAAATGAACATTAGACCGGAATTGCACCCTATTAAAAATGGAGAAAAATATGAAGTTCCAACTGCATGTTATACATTATCTCCCCAAGAAAAGCACAACATATGCCTTTTCTTAAAGAATTTAAAGGTTCCAGATGGATTTTCATCTAATATTTCTCAATGTGTTAACTTGAAAGAGCACAGGATTTCTGGCTTAAAGAGTCATGATTGTCATGTTCTTCTACAACATTTACTCCCTCTTGCACTACGTGGTATGTTGTCTAAAACAGTGTGTGAACCCCTTATCGAGTTGTCTTTATTTTTTAATGTGCTGGGAGCAAAGGTATTAAGGACTAATGACTTGGATCAGATTGAAGCTCAAATTCCTATAACTCTTTGCAAGTTAGAAAAGGTCTTCTCTCCTTCATTTTTTGATGTCATGGTGCACTTGCCTACTCACTTAGCTAATGAAATTAAGCTTGCTGGACCTGTTCAGTATCGGTGGATGTATCCTATAGAACGATGGTTATATTTTTTGAAATCTCTCATTGGTAATAGGGCTTGTCCAGAATGTTCCATTGCAGAGGGTTACCTTGCAAATGAATGTATGACCTTATGTTCATTGTATCTGCATAGAATCGACACAAAGTTTAATCGGCCAGAACGAAATTATGATGGTGGTTTAAAAAATTCTGATGGAGGTTTATCTTTATTTTGTAAATCTGGAAAAACTTTAGGAGCTCCAAAACATCATGATCTTGAAGCAGATGAATTAGAGCAAGCACATATATACATACTGAAGAATTGTTATGAAGTTCTACCATTTCTAGAGTATGAAATTTTTTCTTCATATCATATTTTGTTTTCCTTGTTTCCTGTAGGATTATTTCTCCTTTATGTATGACATTTGTGGTTCGATTAAAATTTGTAGAGAGTTTGCACAAATTCATATAGATTCTACTCAACACTTGTCTGATACAGAATGGAACAGACAATTTATCGAATGTTTAAAGATAGAGTGAGTAATATATACATATCAAATTTGAAAATCAAATATTATATTGCTCATTCTAAAGTAATCAACTTTATCTCGTTGATAGGTTGCACAATTGTATAAAGGAGATGATAGTCTGCTCATGGAAGATCTCCTTGCACTTTCACGTGGTCCTACCCAATATGTATTACATTATAATGGCTACATTGTTAATGGATTTAGATTTCATGTAGAAGATTATGATAAATATTTAAGGACTCAAATTTGTGGTGTGGTTGTTGTCGGTGAGACTGGTGAACATAGTGAGAATATTGATTACTATGGAGTTTTAACTGATGTTCTTGAATTGCAATTCACCGGAAGAAGAGTGATTTTATTTTAATGTAATTGGTTTGATGCGTATGATAAAAAGAAAGGAATTAAAATAGATGAATATGGCATTGTCAGTGTTAATTGGGGACGGTTTTTGAAAACAAATGAGCCTTTTATATTAGCGGACCAGGCATATCAAGTATTTTATGCTAATGATAATTCCAATAAGGGTTGGCGTGTAGCAAGAAAGACGCAACCTCGTGATTCCTATTAGATCTTGCAATAAATGGATGGTGATGTTGCAGATTTAAAAAATCCTACACAAAATAAACGAAAAAGAACAACTGAGGTGAAGTATCTCTTTATGCCATTACCATATTCATATTGGTATGCATTTTGATTACATGATCTTTTTGTTAGTACATTATTGTTATAATGTCTTAATTTGTTTTTTTGTAGGTTTGATATGAAACCTTCAAAGAATGAAAATGAGATGGCATCCACTGTGAAAACCACTACCAAATATGCATTTGTTGCACCAGGTGCTATAGGGAAGGGACGAGGGAGAGGGCTTAAATCTATATACTCTTTAGGGGTATCTGGACCAGATATTCTATCCTCTCAGTCTACTGATCAAGTTATGCAGTACAACCAAATTGTTGAAACGAGTATGGTTTCTCAAATTTATTTTGTTATCAATTTGTACACTTAAATTTTAGTGCTAAACTTTTTACTAACATGATTTTCTTTTACCAGGTGCAGTAGTGAAGGGACAAGGGCGAGGGCTTAGATCTATGTGTTCTTTAGGGGTATCTGGACTGGGACCAACGAATAAAAATTCATTGGTTCTTGAGAAAGGGGATGTGCAAACTGATATTCCATCTTTTTCATCTACTGATGATGTTATGCAATACATCCAACAAAATTCAATGAGTAGGGTTTCTAAAAGCTATTATCTTTTAGAATAAAATTTGTAATTATTTAGATTTGATTTTCTTTACTAATGTGATTTCCTGCACCAGGTGCTCTAGGGAAGGGACGAGGGCAAGAACTTAGATCTATATGCTCCCTTGAAGAGTATGAAAATGAGGAGCGATCCTTCCATCAGAATGCTCATTATGCCAGTCAAAGTATGTCAAGACCTTCTAAGAGCACCATGTTTGCTGCTCAAGGATTGCGAACAATGAATAAAAACCCTTTGGTTCATGACAAAGAGAATGTGAAAACTAATATTCTGTTTTCTCCTTCTGATGATCAAGTTATGCAATCCACCCAAAAAGTGAAAACAAGTATGTGTTTTTTTCGATTGAGACATTTAGTATAGTTGTGAATGTAGATTGTTTAGTTGATGATAATGACTGCTTGGTGTATGTCTTTTTCTGTATTCTGTTGTTTGCGTCATGCTTTTACATCACTCTGGACTGGCCAAAATTTGTCCAAGTACATGACTGTTAGGATGCCAAATGATCCACCTTCCTATGAATGATATAATATATGTTGACCAATGGTTTTTCAGTTCATTTTAGGAGTTACTTCCTATTGGCATGTTGAGGATCAGAACCAGAATAGTGAAAAATGGTCTCGTTCACTTCTCATCTATCTATGTGGACAACACCAAAGATATGTCAAAATTGTTCATTGATAGATGGTTTTTATAGTTCTTGTACTTGGTAATTATATTGCTTTGCTAAGGTGTTGAGCACATGATATCTTGTGGTTGTCCTAGTTATTAAGATAGTTATAGGCTATGCATCAGGTTAAAGGTTGTAGGATCTATTTGGTACACTCACTGACCTTTTTCCATAACAATGCTTTCCTATTTCAAGTGTTGGTCTTGAAAATGTTCTGTAGTAAAATAATGAAAACAGCTTGCGGCGTAATATGCTGTAACTTCTCAATTCTATTCCTTTTTTAACTGAATTTACTTTAATATCAAACTTTTAGTAATATGATTTCTTACATCAGGTACTCTAGGGAAAGGACGAAGGCGAGAGCTTAGATCTATGTGCTCCTTTGAAGAGTCTGAAAATGAGGAACGATCCTTTCATCATAATGCTCATTATGCAAGTCAAAGCATGTCAAGACCTTCTAAGAGTACAAGATTAGACACAACCATGTTTTCCGCTCAAGGAGTGCAAACAAAGAATAAAAACTCTTTGGTTCATGACAAAGAGAATATGCAAACTGATATTCCATTTTCTCCTTCTATTGATCAAGTTATGCAGTCCACCCAAACAGTTGAAACAAGTACGGTTTCTCAAATCTATTTGATCACATGTTTATCATGTTATAATATTTTCTGATATTTATAAATTAAGCAAATGTAGGTTCATGTACTGCTAAAAAGGTAAAAAAAAAAAAAGGTTCGAGGAAGTAACAAGTGCAAAGAAGTTGCATCACTTAAAGTTGGAGAGAAGCTAAAAGTAACATTTTACAATAATCGAACAGTTGGAAAGAATAGCAATCTATTTTCGAGGCACTTGGGAAAAATAGTTCGTGACCGTAATATATGTCCGCTGGGAGTATCATCGTGGGATCGCATTAAGGAGGAAAAGTTAAATCACATGTGGGCAGCTGTTACGATAACTGGATGGATTATTCTAATTTATTCTTTTATTCCTCTTTTCTTACCATTCTTGGTACTTAATTATTGAGTTCTTATCACGTTTTTCACTAAAATATAATAAAATTGTGAGTTTTATGTTTTAAATTCACAAAAATGAAATAAAGCTAATTTATTTTTAAAAAATAATTTGGCCGGATCATTTCAAGACTGATTGTAGAACTATATTTTCTTCTATCACATGGAGTTTCTGTGATGATATTGGATATCAACCTATATTATCCTCATGATATATTGCAGGATAAATTTGAGAGTGATGACATGGATATTCATCGCAATCATATTTTGGGATGGATGAAAGAGTTATAGAACAAATGGAGAGGACAATTGCATACAAAGTATGTGAAGGGTAAGCCAATACATGAGGCTCTTAAGAATGTGCCCAAGGGGGTAGACAAGAAACAATGGGAGTAGTTGGTAAAGGAACATTTTTCTACTGAAAGTTTTCAGGTTTGACATAATACCTAGTTGTGTAATTTTATTTTATACTATTATCTTTTAACTGATAATTTATTTATAGCATTTGAATTTAATATTGTTACTCAAATATAGGCGAGAAGTAACAGGAATGCAGCAAATAGAACTAAGTTGAAGATGCTTCATCATATTGGTAGCAAGCCAATTAGAGAGATTATTTATCAAAAGGTGTTATCATCAAATCTATTTTTTCTTAATATTGGCGAGACGTTATTTGACATATTTACTTTTATGTAAAGGGCGGGAAAGATGGCAAACCACCGGATTTGGCAACTATTTTCTTCGAGACTCGCAAGAAGAATAACACACTTGTTGATTCTGAAACAATCGAAAAACATGTGCGTTTGGTTAATTGAACAAGTTCTTTACTTTTAGTTATTATAGGATCTAACAAAAATCTCTCTATATACTTTGTAGGCTCAAATCAAGGAATTGGTGCAGTCCGAACCGTCACTTCCTAGCATAGAGATTGTAGAAAAATGCTTTGGACCTCAAAGTCGTAGTCATGTATTTGGCTTCGGGGGTGGATTAAAGGCGAAAGATTTGAAAGGTGGAACTTCCTCAAAAGCTAAATTATTGGCTAAGCTACGTTCAAATCAAAATGAAAATCAGTCTTTGAAGGATCGTTTGTCTAACTTTGAAAATGAGATGAAAGAACTGAAGCAATTATTTTTAGCGCAACAGCCTCCAGTTTAGGAAAATGACTATTCGGATCCTTGATGATACCAAGTGAGTAACAACTTACCCTAAACATCAATTTATTTTGTTTATTTAAGTGTATGTTATTATATATCATTTGCGAAATTTATATCTTCCATTGATTACGAGTTTGCTGGTTGTGCATAGGGAAACAATTTGCAATAATAATTATAATTATATGCAACAATATTTAGTTAAACATTGAGAAATTCAGGTAGATTGAAAATATTAAACAACGCTGAATTTTCAGTCTACAATTTGCTAAACATTGGTTGAAGGAGAGATTTCCCCATTCAACTCTTAAAAACAACTCAAAGAAGGAAAAGGAAGTAGGTTGAAACTACTACTAGCAATCAACTGTACAGTTAACAAGGATCAATATCCATCGGTCTCTATCTCGTATATTATCGCTGCCAGAATCTGTTAAGATGGTAAGCCTTCTAGCGGTCTTCACAAACTGACTGCAATAGCAAAAAGCTCGCGAAAGGACAATGTCAATAACTGCCCATGTGAACATTATTAAAACGAACATAAAGGAATATGTGGCTTAGAACTTCACCTGAATGGTTCGTCTCCAACACTGATAGGTTAGTTTTTCTACAGGATAGTTCTCCATACTTGTTAGGAGCTTTTACATTTGGCATCTGTTTGTTACTGTATAGCTCTTTATTGATTTAGGATATGAATTTGGTCAACATCGTAGTGATGTATTTATACTGTACATTAGACAGCCATTAAGTGCATTAAACAACGTAATTCATGTTCTGAAATTACTAGAAATACTAAATTTGTTTCGAAAAGGCTCCCTTCCTATTAGGAAATTGATGTCATAAATATTAAATATCATTCTAGCAATTGAAATACTCAGCTCATTGGCAGTGCAGTGCCACCTAAATTAAACAACTATCTTAATGAATGTCATTGAGCTTCTTAACAGTCGGAACATAATCTTATACAGTAACATCTTCCTAACCATTTTGAAATGCAAAAGTATTTTCATCCTGCATCTTTTCAGTAATTTCTAAGCATGTTTCTTTTATTTACATAGTTTTCATACAAGAAACTGGTCAAAGATGCCATCAAAAGAAAAAGTAGGATAAATTCTGGAAGGAGGTTAAAAAAGAAAAACAGGACATTAAGCATCGCAAAGTTCACACAGAAAAATTGAGATTTTACTTTCATACTTGATCAGATAACATGTATCAACATTCACCAAAGGGTAAATCATTTTCTAGCCTTTTGACTTGATGGCTGAGAAAGGGTAAATCATTTTCTCTAAGGTGCTTCACTAGCTATATAATGATGTATTAATTTGTCCGCCGCCAGATATTTACTGGGAGATCTTAATTGGCAGATTAAGTGCTTCTAGCCGTTAAAACTATTTACCACCAAATTCTCACTATTGCTTTGATTAGTCCAACCAAGTCTCTAGAATGCATACACTAGGCACCAAACATACAAAGTTCTTGCTGATGGAAGTTTGCTAGGGATGATGAAAGAGAATCAACACTCTGCTCCTTTTTCTCCCCTTTTAAATCGCTTAATAATGCTTTTTTACAATCATACAGAAAGATGCGTATAACAACTGCAGGTTTTGTTCCATCCACAGTGTTATAATTTTTCTAAATGATTTTTTTTCTTCTACAGGTTTTGGATATTGAAGTTTACAAGAAGAAGATTTTTGACGACATACAGATTGACCATCTTTTTTATGGGAATGTCAAGAAAATTTTACATTACAATCGAGGGATATTAGTGATATGTAGTTTTTTTACTAAGGGTTTATGAACACAATATTATGACTAGCTTACATAATTGATGTAATGTGCAAGTAACTCATGTTAATCATTTTTGATAATTATTATATGAAAACAATATCAGTTTTATATTAATTACCAGATTTTCTAGTTGCAAGTTGAATGTGATTTAGGGACTTGACTTGTTTCTTTAGGGACTAGATTATTAGTCCTTAAATCATTTTTAGAAGTAGAAAATTTGGTTGTTAAATCTGTAGCTTTGTAGTGCTGGCATGTTCGACTTAAGGACCAGTCGCGAAAGATGTAACGTCCAGTTTTTAAATGGTCGCGAAACGTTTTAACGACCAGATTTAAGCTATTCGCAAAAACATTTTAAGGACCAGGAATTTAGTCCCTAAAATATGCAAATAGGCACTAAAAACATGGTCCTTAAAAAATATTTAAGGGCCAGTTTTAAACTGGTCGTGAAACAGTTTTAACGACCAACTCTCTATCTCGTCCTTGATGACCTTTAGCGGCGGAAGCTATAAGGGCCAGATTGGCTGGTCGCTATTGAACATTAGGGACCAATTTCTTACTTTTAGGGACTCGTTTTCCCTTCGCTATTAAGTATTTTTCTCGTAGTGACAATTACACCCCTGATATTATTAGCATTAACATGCTACTTTGGAGATGACCTCATTCGCATTAGCATACTGTAAAACAAGTCCTGATAAACATAGCAGCATGGTAACGTTTGGACTTTGGAGATGACGTTGTTTTACAGTACCAGGTGTTATTCATTAGCATGCGAGATGGTGTAAAACTTCAGCCAATTACAGTAGCAGCTGAAGTTGTTTTACATTGAAACTAAAACTTAATGCTAATGCATGCGGGAGAGATATTAACTTATCTATTATTACGTGAAATCATAATCACAAATTCAACATTATTTATTTGAATATTCTATTCTAAATTTATTAGCCGTCTTTGTCCTCAGTAGTCCTTCTTGACAACAATCACGTGGTCAAGAAAATTTGAAGTACCAAACTTGTTTAAAATATTAGCCGGAATTTGCACCCGTACCCTATATTTGTGTCACCTTTTAACTTGTACCTTATTTTTAAAATTAATTAATTTGATAGTCAATTGATAAAAAATTCGTAATAATATGACAATTACACCCCTGATATTATTAGCATTAGCATGCTACTTTGGAGATGACCTCATTCTCATTAGCATACTGTAAAACAAGCCCCGATAAACATAGCAGCATGCTAACGTTTGGACTTTGGAGATGACGTTATTTTACAGTACCATGTGTTATTCATTAGCATGCGGGATGGTGTAAAACTTCAGCCAATTACAGTAGCAGCTGAAGTTGTTTTACATTGAATCTAAAAGTTCATGCTAATGCATGCTGAAGTTATTTATCCTGCAGTCAACAATTTTGTCATGAGTTTTATTCAAAACTTCAGTCTAAACATGCTGAAGTTACTTAGTTCATTTGCTAAAATTTCAGACTAAACATGCTGAAGATATTTAGTTCATTTGCTAAAACTTTAGTTTAAACATGCTGAAGTTATTTAGTTCATTTGTGAAAACTTCAGACTAAACATCCTTAAGTTTTTGTCTTGCAATATGTAATTTTCTAATGAGTTTTTGCTAATGCATGCTGAAATTATTTAGTTCATTTGCTAAAACTTCAGACTAAACATGCTTAAGTTATTTAGTTTATTTGCTAAAACTTCATACTAAACATGCTTAAGTTATTTAGTTCATTTGTTAAAACTTCAGACTAAACATGCTTAAGTTATTTAGTTCATTTGCTAAAACTTGAGACTAAACATGCTGAAGTTATTTAGTTTATTTGCGAAAACTTCAGACTAAACATGCTTAAGTTTTTATCTTGCAATACAGACTAAACATGCTTAAGTTATTTAGTTCATTTGCTAAAATTTCAGACTAAACATGCTAAAATTATTTAGTTCATTTGCGAAAACTTTAGATTAAACATGCTTAAGATTTTGTCTTGCAATATGTAATTTTCTAATGAGTTTTTGCTAATGCATGCTGAAGTTATTTAGTTTATTTGCTAAAACTTCAGACTAAACATGTTTAAGTTATTTAGTTCATTTGCTAAAACTTCAGACTTATCATGCTAAAATTCCAGACTAAACATGCTTAAGTTATTTAGTTCATTTGCTAAAACTTCATGCCAAAACATGCTGAAGTGTTGTCCTGCAGTCTGCAGTTTTGTTAATAGTCCTGAAGGGCAAAATCGTCTTTTTAAAATGCTTTTAACAAAAAAATGGGTACGGATGCAAACGGAAAAATAAAACGGGTATAAGTTAAAAGAAAACGACCAAATAGGGCGCCCCGTGCAATTTTTACGTAAGAAAGGAAAGTATCATTTTCGCATTATATAATAATGTAATAAATTCTACCAAAAGACATACTCTTATACCAAAATTTTGTTATCCATTTAACGCTATCAAATAAAGTCCGTCCTTTGTGAATTTTCCGGGTTTGCATCAATTAATAGTTACTACTCCTCCTCCTCCTCCTCCCCCCCCCCCAATGGATGAGATTCCTCTCCATTTTCATGTCTCTCCATTTCTCCAAGTTTCTATTTGAATTAGAGCCACATGTCATAGTTAAAAATTGAAGATTGAGATTTAATTACCAAAGCAAGGTCTTAACCATGATTAGAATAATAAATATTTACTTTATTTATTCTCCAAATTTATTGTAATCCCATGATTCTAGCTAAAATATTATCCCATCCATATATATTTGAATACAAATCTCTCCTTTTCTTGCTTTATTATGAGATTTTCTTCTCTTTTTTTTTGTTTGTTTATTTTGACAATTTTTTCTTTTAGTATAGGTACGAGTTCTTTATTTTTGTCTAGTTCTTCTTACATTCCCATCAAAGATGAGAAAAATAGGCATCTAATGCTTAGTGAGAACAATAAAACAAAATTGAATTAACGTATAATATTAAAATTAAAAAAATAAAAAGATATTTGTATAATTTAAGTTTAAAAAATATGTAGGATGTTAAAACTCTAGCGAGCCACTCATTGATTTGTTAGTTGTTAAAAGAAAAAAAAAAAAAGTAGTACGGAACAAATTAAAAAAAAAGAGAATATACAACAAAGAATCAAGAAAAGATTAACTCAAAATATAAAGACTATGAATTTGAGACAAAGAAAAAAAATTGTTCAAAAAAAAAAAATGATGAGCTCGTAATAAAGTAGGAAAAGAGAGATTTAAAAAAAAAAAAGAATTAGGTAATGTTTTTAGCTAGAATCATGTGATTACAGAAAATTGGAGAACAAATAAAGTAAATATTTATTATTCTAATCATCATAGTTAAGACCTTGCTTTGATAATTAAATCTCAACCTTCAATTTCTAACTATGACATGTGGCTCGCATCCAAATAGGAACTTGGAGAAATGGAGAGATATGGAAATGAAGAGGAGTCTCATCCGTATTTGATTGTGTATGGATTTTAAGAAAGAGATAAAATTTTAAAATTTATTATCTAAAATAAATCATAATACTTTTGTGGGTATAAATCATTATTCCAAAAATTTATAATTGAAAAAAAAAGGATTACTTCTTTTTCAATAGTTCAATTGTATCTTGTTCTTGAGATGCCATTGGATATCCTCCTTTGTTGAAACTCGCCCCTAAACTCAAGAGAACTTCCATGATTCGCCTCCCATTAGAAGTCCAATTTTATCCCCTTTTACATTTACATATTACGTAATTTCAAAGTTGAAAATAGTAACCTTAAGAACTTCAGACATCATTTTAAGATCAGTTCATAATGCAAGCCCAGAATTTGTCTTACCAAATTTATTTGGAGAACTACAAAGCATGCATAGTTCTCCAAGGAATCAGCAGTTGTGTCCAAATAAGTCCATATTTGTATTTCCAGACATATTAGCATTTTTATCTCGTCTGTCAGAGTTGGCGTTACAATTAAGGATGTTGTTCCACAATTCTCTTAGAGAAGATCGTTCATTCAGTAGCGTAGCCACACTATCTCAGCCGTGGTTAAGGGGCTTTTGCATCTATACCCGGTATTGGGGTCACAATTATTGAATCTATACCCACTTTGCAAAAAAGTTTGCAAGCGTACCCACTTTACGATCAACTTCAGACTTATCCGGCCTGAAGTTAAAAAAAATTAGTTTGAAGTGAAAAAATTGCACTTCAAATGCACTTAAGGCCAAATAGGTCTGAAGTGCAACCAATGATTTCATGCACTTAAGGCTAATAAGTCTGAAGTGAATAATTGCACTTCAGATGCACTTAAGGCCAATAAGTCTGAAGTGAAAATTTGCACTTCAGATGCAATTAAGGCCAAAAAGTCTGAAGTGCAACAAACGTTTTCATTCACTTAAGGCCAATAAGTCTGAAGTAAAAATTTGTACTTCAGATGCACTTAAGGCCAAATAGGTTTGAAGTGTAACCAAAGGTTTCATGCACTTAAGCCCCATAAGTCTGAAGTGAAAAATTGCACTTCAGATGCACTTAAGGCCAAAAGGTCTAAAGTGCAACAAACGTTTTGCTACACTTAAGGCCAATAAGTCTGAAGTGAAAAATTATACTTCAGATGCACTTAAGGCCAAAAGTTCTGGAGTTCAACCAATATTTTTATGCACTTAAGGCCAAATAGGCCTGAAGTGCAAATTGCCCAGAAACAGAAAATTGTTCTTCAAATTATAACAATCCAATATACGATTTAATACCTAAATTTACTCTAAATAAGCTCAAAATTGAACATAACCTCCAAATATTATCAGGAACAAACCCCAATCATCAATATGTCAAAACACCAATAAATCTAATGAACTCATTTTGCAATTAAGAAAAAATAAGAAGAAATCCTAAGCAATAGTAAAAAATAAAGCGTCATAACAGCTCGCCATTGTAAAACATCATAAACAACATTAAAATATGTTCACAACTACCGTATAAAATCATTGTCACCCGAAGAAGAAGAAGAAGAAGGAGGAGGAGGAGGAGGAGGAGGAGAAGAAGAAAACGAAGGAGGAGAAAGAGGCGTGAAGTTGTTTAAAAAGTGGGTACAAGTTAAAACTTTTTTTAAAAAGTGGGTATAGGTTAAATGGGGCCGACCAAATAAGGCGCCCTGTGTAATTTTTACGTGGTTAAGCGAACACTAGCTTTTCGCCGAAAAATTATGTATATAGGTCAATTATTATTTTATATGATTATATATATTATATTTTGAACCATCTTAATGTGATTGAGTGAGTTAGCCTAGTTGTACTAGGTGTTCAAATTAAGGTATTGTTCAAGGGTTAGAATCCTTATAATTTTCCCATTTGGTTTTCCAAAACTAAACGTAGACCACCGTGTACGGTCAATTTGACTATATTTTAATCTACAAAATTTTCTAATAACTAACTCTTAAAATTAAAAAATTTGTGTAAAAACAAAAAACTAATCTTAGAAGTAGTTTTTTGATTAAAAGTTATTTCTTAAATAAAGTTTATAATTTAAAAGTCAAGTTCTATAAAATAAAAAAATCAACAAAAGCTCTCTACATAATACAAACACTCTAGATCTCTCTTTCTTTTGCTTTTATACTTACTATTCGCTAATATATATATATATATATATATATATATATATATATACTGCGTATTGATTTCACTAAAGTTTGAATACTCTTGACGAGATTTCTGGTTATGCTGCTGCATTTATTAGTTTATCCATGGTTATTAAACAAACAATGGATTTGGTTAATTATCTGTTCTATAATAAACAGTCTAATCAAACAAAAAGAATACTTGACTTTTTGGAATATAAATAACTTTCAAGCATTCTAAAATAAGAGGATTTGGTAAAAGTTCACCAAAGTAATATTCTTCCTCTGTATATTGGAGATGTAATAATAATTGGTTCTCATAAGATCCTCTTATTTGAACTCATATTTGGTATTTACTGTTCACAAGAAAACTTGGAGGAAAATGAAAAGAATGAATGGCAGATACTCCTATTTGGTTTTACTGTTCACAAGACAAAATCAGTATAGAAAATGCAAATCAGAGCATCGAGTTATCTGATGTACAGTACTTAACAGTATTATTGGAGTTGAGGATATCAACCCTCAATATATGTATTTTGTGAATTGTTGGGAGGTGACGCACATGCTAGGTGACGGGCGTGTGGGCGTGCACTATAGAAATTGTGACATAATTGTTTTTGTAAAATTTTGTAGTTAAATGATCTTGGCATTTTCCATGCGTTTTATGAGTTAGAGAAATTAAGCTGAAAAGCATATTAAAAATCATGATTGAGGCTATGTGCCAGTATTATTGGGACCCACAGAGCTCATAGTGTTATGAATTATTTGTTTTAAATTGAAAATTCATACTCAGTCATATTCATTTCATTGCATATCATAACTCAGTTTTATGACTCTATTTTGATGTATATAAATATTTTGGGCCGAATGCCCTGTTTTACTGAAATGCCCGAGTGGCTTGAGAGGTTTATGACTGAGTGAGGTTGATGGCCTGATTTGTGAGGATATTTATGGGATCGGGCTGCACGCCGTAACATGTTGCATATTTATGGGATCGGGCTGCACGCCGCAGCATGTTGCATATTTATGGGATCAGGTTGCACGCCTCAGCATGTTTGATATCGGTCGAGGGCCTGATTGTGAGGATGAATGTGGATCGGGGCTGTCCGCCTGCAGCATACTTTATTATTATAGCACGTGAGTTGTCCGTGCAACACGTGAGTTGTCCGTGCAGATTATAGCGCTTGGGCTGAAGGAGCCCCTCTGGAGTCTGTACACACCCCCAGTGAGCGCAGGTACCTACTGAGTGCGAGTGCCGAGTGTTGAGTGACTGGGAGGCATGCGTGATTGTGAAGTATGCCCGAGTAGCAAGAGTGATTGTGAGGTATGCCCGAGTGGCACGAGTGACTGTGAGGTTTGCCCGAGGGGCTGTATATGAGTGATGTTCTGCCCGAAGGGCTGTTTATGATTTTATCACTAAATTACATCGCATTGGCATGCACACATAACATATATGTATAGAGATGTATTTTTCTTCATGCTGTACAACATCACATCATTCATAATTTCTCACACATTTTTGACAGATGGGCATAGTGATGCATTTATTTTACACGAGTTATCCAGAAGGAAAATGAAATATATTATTTATTATTAAAAGGATTTTTGGAGACATATATTGTTTTAGAACTATTCGTATTATTGACAATTTCGGCAAACGATTTGGGTTTTCACTTATGTATTTGAAAGAAAGAACTACCATTTTTGAAATTATTATTTGGCTGAGTATTTTATCCTTGAGTTACTTCTGGTATTATTTGCTTTATGTTGTTATGGATTATTGTGGACTATTGATTTTGGACCCGACCTTGGTAGAAGCTCGTTACTACTTTTAACCTATGGCTAGGTTTGTTACTTACTCAGTACATGGGGTCGGTTGTACTGATACTACACTTCTACATATTACGTACAGATGTTGGCTGCTGTTATTGCTGTGCTCAATAGTTGCGGGATTTGAAGATATAACTGCATTCCTGTTGTAGCTGCCTCTTGTTCAGGGTAGCCTTAGATTTATAAAAGCTGTGTTTATGTATTATTCAAAGAGACTATGTATTTATTTCATTTCCGCTTTGTATACTCTATTCTTAGAAGCTCATGATTTGTACTACCAGTTCTTGGGGGATGTATAAGATTAAAATATTTATTCACTTAAATTACTTTAATAATTGTTATTAAAATTGGATAATTGAAAGTTGGCTTACCTAGCGGGTTAGGTTAGGTGCCATCACGACTAGTTGGATTTTGGGTTGTGACAGTCTGCTCCTGCGCGACCGCTTCTGCGGTCCAACCTTCGCTCCTGCGCACACGCACATGCGGAGCCCTTCCGCTTCTGCGACTCCAGTCTTGCCCAGCTCCTTCCACTTCTGCGACTCCAGTCTTGCCCGGCTCCTTCCGCTTCTGCGATCACTTCTCCGGATCTGCGACTTCGTAGGTACGGAAGTTTCCTCGCACCTGCATTTCCAAGTTGCTTCCACTAAAATTGCACCTGTGATGGCCCCTACACACCTGCGTGACCGCACCTGCGGCCACTCCTTCCGCAAGTGTGATGATACCAGACTTCAGCAGCAACAACATGTCCTCAATTCCAAGTTTCAATCCATTTCAAACCCGAGGCCCCCGGGACCCCATGCAATCACACCAACAAGTCCCAATACCTTATACAAACTTATCCAAAGGCTCAAAACGCTACAAATAATATCAAAATCATGACTCGATGATCAAAATCTTTCTTTCAATTTTCAAACTTCCATACTTTGACGAACGCGTTCAAATCATATCAACATTCCAGAATGACGCCAAACTTTACGTACAAGTCACAAATCACGATACGAACCTTTTTCAAGGCTCGGAACCCCAAACGGATATCGATAATACCAAATATCACTTCCATCAAACTTAAGAAATTCTTAAACTTCCAAAATGTTAACTTTCCATAATAGACGCCGAAATTCTCCCGATCTCCCGATACTCAACCCGAACATACGTCCAGGTCCGAAATCATCATACAAACCTATTAGAACCTTCAAATCCCAATTCCGAGGTCGTTTACTCAAAAGTCAAACCTTAGTCAACTCTTCGAACGTAAAGCTTCCGAATTTAGAATCTTCCTTCCGAAACCACTCTGAACTTCCCAAAATTTAATTCCGACCATACGTACAAGTCATACAATATGAATTGAAGCTACTCGAGGCCTCAAACCGCCGAATAATGTACTAGAGTTCAAAACGACCGATCGGGTCGTTACATAACAAATGTTTGGATATTTTCATGATGGATGTAGCTTATGTACTTTGTCAGAACATGCCCACCAATGCTAAATGTTGTTTCCAATGGTACAATGGTAATAGGAATAGAAAGGCTTTATATTTTTTTTTAAGATTAAGACATTTGAATATCAAGATGTGCATTAAGATTGAGTTATTTGAATATATATCTGAATATTAAGATGTGTATTAAGATCTGAATACTAAATAATTAAGACTATTTGTATTTTAATATCTGAATGTACAAAATTTATCTTTATTTAAAAATTAATGAACATAAAATTTAAATAAAATATAAATTAATCTAATATTCTGTTAATAATATATATATATATATATATATTTTAAAATATGGTAGTTAGTGGTGGTGATGGCTAACAGTGGTGTTTGTGAATGTTGACTAGAGGCGGTGATTTGTGGTGGTTTTGGTTGCTGGTGGTGGTGCTGGGTAGTAACTAGTGGTAATTGGTGGTGGTGGTGATTATGGTTGAGGATGATGGTGGTGGGTAATAATAATTAATAATGGTAGGTGGTGGTAGTGGTTGTGGTTGTGATTAAGGAAGGTGGTGGTAGTTTATAATGGTGGCAATGCCGACTATTATTTTTGATGGTGATGGGGTGATTAGTTGTGATAGTTGAGGTGGATCAGTTTTTGGTTGAGAATGATGGTGGCGAAGGTAGTGAGATGGTGGGTGGTGGTTGTCGATAATGGTGCATGGCAGCTATGATTGAGGATGATGATGGTGGTGGTGGTGGTGGAGTATGGTGATGGTGGGTGGCATGGTGATAGTTGATAATGGTAGGCGGTGGTGGCAACTAATAATGAATGTAGATGATAGCATCTTAATGAAATTAAGTCTTTGTTATAGATCTTAATCTTACAGACCTATTCAGACCCATTAAATGGTTGTGAAGTAAAAAAAACAAACACACTTAGGACCCGTTTGGCCATAAATTTTGCCAAAATATATTTGGTTTTTTTTGTTTGGAAAATACATGTTTATTCATAAATTTGATCCATATTTTGGCAAATTTCCAAAACCCAAATCCCAAATTGGCCCAAAATATTACTATTACATCTATTAAAAATTGCCCCAAATTTTTATATTTTATAAAAGAGCCCACCATTTATTATTTGTAACAATGCTGCTTCGTTTTCTCGGTCATCTGATAGTGTATTATGTAGTTCATTATAAAAATGATAATTTTGTACCAAATTTATTTATGTTCAGGACTATGGTTTGCGATAATATAATGAATGTTATTGATGAATGTACTGTTGGGTATTTGTGATAGTTTTTAGAACTTATGTGTATAAGTCATGTTTCATGTTTTTCAGCAAAAAAAGTGAAATATCTTTTGAAAACTCATGTCCAAACACATTTTTATCTTCAAACCAAACTTCACCCAAATCATAATTTTTAAAATTAATTTGAGAATTTATGGCCAAACGCTAACTTAATGATTAAGATCTGAATGATAAATATTCAAACTTTAAAAACAAATGCACTTAATGTCTGAGATCTGAATGATTAAGATTCAGACCTCCACTAAGTGCAAACAAATGAGGCCTAAGTACACCACGCGCCATCACTGAAAGATCGGGATATTTTCTAGAATGGTCCTTCCAATACATGACAACATCCATCTCTTGAAATATCTCAAGATGAAGCTTTGGTTTCTCTAAGTAAAGATCCAATTCTAACTTTCCATCGATAAAGGCAGTATACTTTTTATATTTTATATATTTTAAATAAATATTTTTATTAGGCCTATGGGCCGGTCCAGTCCAGCCTCAGTCAAGTCTCACGGGCCACGGGCTTACTCGGGCCGGGCTTAAAAGTCTCGTTATTAAATGAGCTCCAAAAATTCTAGCTCAACCCTGCTAAATTACGGACTAGGCTAGGCTGGCCCAAAAGGGCAAGCCCATATTGACGACTATAAGAGCCGCCTCTGATGTTACTCGTCAATTTTCATGTTACTAACCTATACTTATTACACAATCTTATCTGCAGTTAACTATTAGTTAACCTGACTTTGTAATATTCACGCTATCAATTAAATTAATTTAAATTTTTTATAGATTCGTTCTTATGCAAATGACGTTCAAAACTTAAGCTATGCTGTGATTGTTTTGTGAATACTAGGAAAAATGTCTAGCATTTGTTGGTTAGGAGAAACTAATGAATCAGTTGTTTGCAACGAAATTAGTGAATAGTTATATGGGCCTTTGGAGTTATGGGTGACACAATGCAATACTCTTTTCTAATATATATACTATATTACAAACTTAATTGCACGGATTAACTAAGTTTACAAACTTAAAGTAAACGAGTTTTTTTTTATACAAATTGCATAAATTCCCCTTAAATGACTCCCAAATCATAATCAGTATCTTCAATAAAAGGATTTAATTACACTACTAGAAAACTACCAAATTTCGTCCACCAATACCGACCGATATCGGTCGGAATTAAAGGAAAGGCGACCGATTTTCGACCGCTTTTAATTCGTCGGAACAATAATGGTCGCTAAGGTGTTGCGACCGAAGGCGATCGCAATTTTTCGACCGAAGTTGGTCGATTAATTCAACCATTGGTTGATCGCTTTGACTTACCAAAATAAATATACTGACCGACGTCGGTCGGTATTATTTAAATTATTATTTATTTATTTTTCAAAATATCGACCGACTTCGGTCGGAATTATAAATATGTAATAATTTTGTATTTCTTTGTAAATTTTAATATACCGACCGAAATCGGCCGGAATAATAAAATAATAAATAAATAAAAATAATTATTTTCGACTGACGTCGGTCGGTAATTATGAATTTTTGGGTTTTTGTATGAGAATTTTGACCGAAATTGGTCAGTTTTCTGGGTAAAAACCTGACAGAATATGCCTGCTTTTAAGCTACACCACCAGCCAATTACAACCAATATCTATCATATAATGGCAGCATTTCATTGCTGCCATTCAATCACAATTAGCCAACAGCAATCACAACAACAACAACAACAACCACCACAACAACCACAACAACAACTATACAAATGTTCAATTACAAAATAATATTAACAATACAATCAACATTCTAAACTATTCTCAACTAAATATTCACAAGTTCAAAACGATGTTTAGCAATACACACCATTCAATGAGTGTTTTGTATTGCATCATGTCCATCTTCACTACTAGAAGCTTCATCGTCGGCATGGTTCAAAGGATCACGACGAGAAGGATTAGCATCTGGGGAAGGCTCACGAGACCGGGGAATGGGGAAAGCACCACTAGCAAGAAGATTGGCCAGCTGTCCTTGAAGGAGATTAAATTGTTGGTCCCTCTTTTCTAGCTGAACTTGAAGGGTATCAAATTGTTCATCTCTCTTTTGTTCTCTAGCCTGTCTCTTCAAGCTCTGCTGTCAGCTATGCGATCTTCTTCTCCGTAGACGAGAGACTCGATCTATCAATTATCTCGCCTTGGGCGGAAGTCCCTATACCTCGCAATCCAGCCCTATAGTGCCAAAATGATCTCTCTGGAAGGCCGTATGCTATCCCCTTTTTAGGACCACCGACAACATCCAACCATATCTTTTGCGCTTCTTCGTCGAAAATGGGTGGTTGCTCGCCTTGCTCATTCGGTGGCAAGCTCTGAGTGTACCCTCCACATTAATCTTGCAGCGATCTTTTATTTAGAATATAGAAAATTATTAACTATATAATATTATAAACATTAATTTCAAGTTATAGTAGTTATGAAACTTACATATGTAGTCTCCGCCTGATCCTCGACCCATCTACTTGGATCTGTCAGTGCCTTTTTTTTCTTCCGGATGTGAGTCTCCATGAAGAACTCATCATGAGTCATCTTCCTCCCATATTGTTTTCCTTACAAATATAATAAAACATGTTAACTAAACTAAAATATATAAATATAGTTCGATAAAAATAGAATTAAATATTTTAAGGAATTACCAGTAGTCTCCTCGCATTCCCCATGCTCCTTGCGCCCACACAGTACAAGGAGCCACCCTTCTCAGATGCTCAGACCTTCTTTCCCTGTTCACTCTTCTTCTCTAACTTCTCAGTGGTCCACTGCCTCAACAGACCCTCCCATATGTGCGGTAGAACCCAGGAAGGGTTCTTGCTCTTCTTCCGAGTAGTCCATATAAATTAATCTTATATCAACACTTACTTAAGAAAGGGTTGAACTTCAGGACAATTTAGCAACACATGATTTGAAGCTGATTTGTACTCCATACTACTTAGGCCCCTTTTTGTTCGATCTTTAGAACCTCGGCCTAGTTGATTGAATATGGACATTAGTGGATATAATGGATCAATCTCAATCACGACATTGTGCCGATTGGGCCTATTTCTAGCACATTCCTAATAAATTCTTTAACCCCTTCTATAAATTCCACCCTAAAAAATCGACGATTAGGATAATTCCTATTATATATCCAACTACGATATTCTATCTACATAAAGAATAAATAAATTATATTTATATTAATCATAATTCAAATTAATTTATAGAATTAAGTTACATAATAAACTTTAGTTACAAAATACAACATAGTCAAACACTAGAATATTGAATTAGTTAAGCCATTCAATTAGACTAACTCACTTACTATTAATTATAATTAATAAACCCTAAATTATAATTTAATGTGCCCTAAAAGTCCAACTACTATATTCCATCTATATAAAAAATAAATAAATTACATGTTATATTAATCATAATTCAAATTAATTTATAGAATTAAGTTCCATAATAAACTTTAGTTACAAAGTACAACATAGTCAAACACTAGAATATTGAATTAGTTATGCCATTTAATTAGACTAACTCACTTACTATTAATGATAATTAATAAACTGTCACGACCCAAAATTTTACCTCAGGTGTCGTGATGGTACTTAGTCTCTAAGATTAGGTAAGCCGATTTCAATTTCATTTGAATCCATTTTTTTTATTTTTTTTAAACAAAAAATTTACAAGCGTCGAAACCAAAATAGAAAACAAATATAACAACCTCCCAAGACTGGTAATACTGAGACACGAACTCTAGCTGAATACATGCAATGATCTCAAGGATCAGATATACAATATTGTTCAAATAAGAGTTGACAGTACAATAAAATGAAAAGACTCCAAGGGACTGCAACAGCCAAGCAGTTCTACCTTGAATCCTTGTGATCAACACACTAACTCTGTCCGAGTCCGATATCTCCAATACCTGGCTCTGCACAAAAATGTGCAGAAGTGTAGTATGAGTACACCACAGTCAGTACCCAGTAAGTATCAAGACTAACCTCGGTGGAGTAGTGACGAGGTACAGTCAAGACACTCATTAGTCAAATAACATGTGCAGTATAGTATACAAAAATAATAGAAAGACAAATAGCAGTGATAGCAACAATAATCAACTAGTGGTATAAACAACAAGGCATCAAGAATATCATAAATATTGCCCAAACGAATAATGAACACAAGCACAACCAATTAATCAAGTCTTTCAAAATATACTTCTTTTATCTGCAAGTTTTTCGAATACAAATCTTTAGAATATAATCCTTTCAAATAAATATCTTGCGAATATAATTCTTTCAAATAAATATCTTTCAAATATAATTCTTCAAATAAAATCTTTCAAATAAACTTTTTCGAATATAATCCTTTCAAATAAAATATCTTTCGAATATAATTCCTTCAAATAAATATCTTCCGAAAATAATCCTTTCAAATAAAATATCTTTCGAATATAATTCCTTCAAATAAATATCTTCCGAAAATAATCCTTTCAAATAAAATATCTTTCGAATATAGTTCCTTCAAATAAATATCTTTCGAATATAATCCTTTCAAATAAGTGTCTTTCGAATATAATTCTTCAAATAAAATCTTTCGAAATCATGTGACACCTCATTTCAAAATCATAAAAATTACGGGTCTCAGCCCACTTTCATATTTTCACGGCACCCCGTGCCCATATCTCTATCACAACCGCACGAACAACTCATGTGCCAATATTATCATCATTTATTCGTGGCACCTCGTGCCCATATTTCATATTACAAATGCACGGGCAATTCAGAAGGCAGAAAATATAATAATATAATGAAATGACTAAGAAGTGAACAATGAGAAATTACAGAAAGAAAACAACATATCAAATAGAGGTAAACAATAAGGGCGCTCCCGAGGTACCGCCTCGCAATCCCAACAGTAAATATGCAACAGCAGGGGGGAGGGGGGATCTCCCGAGGAATCGCCTCACAGTCCCAAAAGTAAATATGCAATAGCTGGGGGATCTCCCGAGGAATCGCCTCGTAGTCCCAAAAGTAAATATGCAAACAGCGGGATCTTCCAAGTAAACGCCTCGTAGTCCCAAAAGTAAATATGTGACAGGGGGATCTCTTGAGGAACCGCATCGTAGTCCCAAAAGTAAATATGCAACCGCAAAGATGGAAGAATAACTCAGCAAGAACAACCTTTTCTTAAATCCAAATTTCTGATAAATATATTAACCCCTCTTTTTAAACTTATTAGATTAATTATTTGCAGATGGAAAATCCATAATGTAATTATTTTCAGGAAATGTCAACTCAACAAGCACACATAGTTCACATAAATATTAAAGTAGCAATCACACCAAATTATCATATAAAATAAATATGACAACCAAAGAATGAGGCATGCCAAATAAGGATTAATAAGTGCCAGCAATTTTCAATGTAATACATAAAAATGCCTAAGACTTTAAAGCAAAAAAATTTGCACATATAAGCCCGAGTCACGACCTAAAATCCAACTAGTCGTGATGGTACCTAACCCAACTCGCTAGGTAAGCCAATTAACAACTATCCAATTCCAATGAAATTTAATAAGACAATTAAGTGAAAGAAAATATCTAAATCTTATACATTCCCCAAGGACTGGTAGTACAAATCATGAGCTTCTAAGATTAGAATTTACAAAGTTGGTATGAAATAAATACATCATCTGTTGGAAATGTACATAAACAGATTTTTATAAATCTAAGGCTACTATGAACAAGAGGCAGCTACAACCGGAACGTAGGTACATCTTCAAATCCTACTTCCGTCGATCACAACAACATCAACATCCAATATCTGCATGCAAGGTGCAGAAGTGTAGTATGAGTACAACCGACCCCATGTACTTAATAAGTAACAAACCTAACCTTAGGTTGAAAGTAGTGATGAGCTGGAACACAGGTCGGGGTCCAACACCAATAGACAACAGTTCATAACAACATAATGGAAATAATAAAAGAAGTAGCTCAGAGATAAAAAGCTCAACTCATTCGCAGTTCCAGAAAAATAGGCATGATTTTCAAATATATCAGTGAAAATCTAAATCCTTTACCGAAATCACCAATTTTTGAGTAAGTTTGAAAACTGTGATTTTGCCCAAAAACTTTTCAATAACAGGTAAGATGTTTCATTATCAAATAGCATGAGGAAATTACATCTCCATGTCTACATGTCAATATGCAGGTGGAATCAAGAATGACACCAAAAATCAGAGTGGCAGAAAGAAATGCATCACTATGCATGTATCTCAAGTATGCATGTCAAATGCAATGTATCTCAATGATGAGCTCATCTACTCACACTCTTAGAGTACTCAATCTCACTGTCTCACACTTTCCACTCATCATGCTTAATCACTCGACACGCTCAGTCACTTAGTACTATATATGGCTAATTCAGCCCAGGGAAGATCCATCCCAAATATATATATATATATATATATATATATATATATATATATATATATTAACTAACAGTCAGTCACTCAGTACTGTATAGGGCCAATCCAGCCCGGGGAAGATCCATCCCCAAATATAAATGCTTCGGGCAAGATCCATGCCCAGGGAAGATCCATCCCTCAATATAATCAACTGCGCTCACTGGAGGTGTGTACAGACTCCGGAGGGGCTCCATCAGCCCAAGCGTCATAATAAGCCAGATCTAGGCATAAATAAATATAACATGCTGCGGCATGCAGCTAGATCCCATAATATCACTCACAATCAGGCCCTCTGCCTCACTCAGTCATCAATCTCTCCAGTCTCTCGGGCTCACAATGCCATGAAACTAGCCCAAAAATGATGATATAATATGGCAATAGCAACGGATACTGAGATATGATATGAAATGAATGAACATGACTGAGTATGAAATTGCAATGTAAGCGAATAATCCAATAGCAGAAATGGCCTCAGTGGGTCCCAACAGAATAAGCATGTAGCCTAGACATGGTTTCTAACATGGATCACAGTTCAATAGCTCTAGTGCGTAGAGATTTCATGGTTACAGATAAGATCAGGTAACTACACAATACCACAGAAATACCGGAGTCACAATTCACACGGTGCATGCCCACACGCCCTTCACCTACTATGTGCGTCACCTCAACACCCAGCACATAACACGTAATTCGGGGTTTCATACCCTCAACACCAAGTTTAGAAGTGTTACTTACCTCGAACAAGACAATTCCAATATCGAACAAGCCAAGTGATGCTCCAAAAATGCCATCTCGCGCGTACCGACCTCCGAACGGCTCGATACTAGCCACAAGCAACTCAAATATATCAAATAAAGTCTAAGGAAATACTTCCAATCGATAAAAGTAGAATCTTTAATCAAAAGCCCAAAATCAACCCAAATGTCCAACCTGGGTCCACCTTAGAACTCCACGAAACTTACAAAACCCCAAAACCCATTCAATTACGAGTCTAACTGTCACGCCCTAAAATCGAGGAGCGCGACCGGTGCTCAACCCAGTGAACCCGACCGAGCAAGCCTGTTAGATTTTCTTCTACCCAAACTCATCCACAAATAGAGATAATACATATTTTCATTAATTAGACAAAAAGGTGTTCATGTCTACAACACCAATTCATTTCCAATATTTTTATCATTTTTAAAGTCTCAAATGGACAAGAAATACAACCGAATATAATGATAATGCCAACAACAAGGCTCCGGCTATACCTCAAACCGAATACACAAAGTACAAAAGATACATGACCCCGGGATAAAGTAGGGCTCACCAAGTCAGCTGGGAAGAAGGTGTACTACTATGACTGATCGATATCTCCTTCTGTGGAACCACCTGCATCCATTTAAAGATGAAGCGCCTCCGGCAAAAGGGACATTAGTACTGTCGAATAGCATTAGTATGTATAACTAAACACCCTCTTAATTGAATGACAAATAATACAAACAAGATGATCATAATATCAATAAAAGCCTTAATCAACATCAAACCTCAATTTAGGATCAAGACAATGTTCAATTAATTTCCATATCTCACTTTGGGAGATTTTTAGTATCGATATACCATTGTCCACAATACTATTATTCACAAAACCAGTACCACCATACTCTCAGCACGGAGTCCGATCACGACTCGATCGGCTAGGCTATCTCATTAGAGACATCAACCACAATTACTCTCAATATCAATACCACCGTCTTTAAAATGGAGTCCGATCATGACCCGATCGTCTAGGCTATCCATTAGGGACATCGACCACTATCACAATTTCAATTACAATTTCCAGCACAATCACCACCATGTGTGCGGTATGGTGTCCGATCATGACCCGACCGACTAGGCTGTCTTATTCGAAACATCAACCTTTTTATCTCAATCATCTCATTTCATATTACTTTCACATATTTTCATTTCATTGGCACTAATGGCCATAATTATAAGATCATTCTTGGCTCGTTGGCCATAATCAGTATTTCATGCTCACTTTTTCAATTTCAAATATCATCATTATCATCAACAACAAATACAATTCAAATCAAGGTGTGTAGTATACATGTGAGCAATTTAGAGTCTAAGGCACATAGAGATATTTCACAAAATTCGGCATAATAACCTTCGTTTGAACTTGACTTGAAGATGAAACATTATTAATGCATAGCCCATATTTTAACACATCTTCAATTAATAACATAACATGAATAAAGCATTTGAGATACTTGTTGAATATATATATCTTTCAACCCAATCTTACTCGGAATAGCCAATTTTATAATGAACCACTCGGGACTTACATATTTTACATGAATATCGTGGGATCCAATTCTAAGAGAAGAGTTTAGCCAACATACCTCTATCGAGCTTCCTTAAACTCTAAAATGTTCCGGAATTCTTAGCAGCTTCAATCTATTTTAGAAATATAACAAATTGAACCAAATTTAGGAAGATGATTATGGTTCTAGCTCATTTGAGCATTTTATCAAACACTAGGTGTGCATTAAGGTTTCAAGGTCCTTTTATGGAGAATATTATCATCCCACAACCCAATATTTACCATTTTTAGCTCAACAATCTTTATACACCCTTTGATGACACATGCATGTAAAATAAACAACTCTCATGCCCAAATATTATCTTGCTAATTACCCATTTCTAGACGAAAATCGAGATTGAGGGTTAGGGTGTAGAATCTTACCTCTAGGATGAAGACCTAGTGAGTTTCCCTTCTTAATCTTCCAAAACTTGAGCAAGAATTGAAGAACAATTATTGAAGAACACCTTCTCACTCTAGGGCTGTAACGACCCGGCCGGTCATTTCGAGAGTTATAGTCCCGTTTTCCCTATTTCTACTTTTGTTTGTGTTATTCAGCTATATTATATTATATAAGGTTAGTTGGTTCGGGACCGAAGTGGTTTCAAAGTGAATTGAGACACTTAGTCTCTTAAGTAAAAACTTAAGTTGGAAAAAAAGTCAACCGGATGTTGACCTATGTGTAAATGATCTCGGATTTGAATTCTGATGGTTCTGTTAGCCCCTTTAGGTGATTTTGGACTTAGGAGTGCGTCCGGAATGTGATTTGGAGGTCCGTGGTAGAATTAGGCTTGAATTGGCGAAGTTGGAAATTTGGCGATTTTGGTCGGCAGTGGAAAATTTGATATCGGGGTCAGAACAGAATTTTGGAAGTTGGAATAGGTTCGTAGTGTCATTTGTGATGTGTGTGAAAAATTTGAGGTTATTCGGACGTGGTTTGGTTGGTTTCGGCATCGTTTGCCGAATTTAGAAATTTAGAAGTTCTTAGGCTTGAATTTGAGGGTAATTTGGTGTTTGGATGTTGTTTTGAGTGATTCGAAGGTTTGGCTAAGTTTGTATGTTGATATATGACTTGTTGGTATTTTTTGTTGAGGTCCCGAGGGCCTCGGGGTGATTTCAGGTGGTTAACGGATTTGTCGAAGTTGGAAAATGCAACTGAAGCTGCTGCTACTGCTATTTTTGCACCTGCGGAAGAAAAAGTCGCAGGTGCGAGGCCGCTGGTACGCGTAGGGAGTTCGCAGGTGCGGGAAATGATGGGCTAGGCAGGTTGCGCAGGTGCGAGTTGGAGGTCGCATCTGCGAGCCCGCAGGTGCGAAACCTGAGGCGCAGATTCGGAAAGGGAGATGCTGGGCAGGCTTCGCAGAAGCGGAGGAAACGCGCAGGTGCGCTTTCGCAGGCGCGGGAATTTGCTGCGCAGATGCGAAAAAATGTGAGGCCAAGGCTGGAGCGCAGGCGCGAAGGATTTGGCCGCACCTGCTAGCCCGCATGTGCGAGGCCTAGAGCGCAGGTGCGGAAGCTGGGGAATTAAGTGGATTTGGCCGCACCTGCGATCCCGCATGTGTGAGGCCTGGAGCACAGGTGCGAAAACCTGGGCAAAACCATAAATAGAACCCTTCGCGAATTTGGTTCATTTCCACCATTTTCAAGTTGGTGTTTGGAGCTTTTGGAGTGATTTTTGAAGGGTGATTCAAGGGCTATCAGTGAGGTAAGTTGCTTGAGCCCTAATACTCGTATATATGGTGATTTCCTGTTGTTTAATCATGTAATTAGTGAAAATGAGGGGTTAGGGCTTGGAGTCTTTGGAGAGTAATTTAAGGATTTGAAGGAACAAACGATGTCGGATTTTGATAAATTTGGTATGGTTAGGTTCGTGAGTGAATGAGCTTTCTAGTTTTGTGAATTTTGTCAGATTTTGAGATGTGGGCCCGGGGGCCAGGTTTGAGCCAATTTCGGGTTTTGGTCTAATTTTGTAGCTTTTCTTGTGGAATTCATTCCATCAGTGTATATTGATGGTATTGTACTGATTGTGAATAGATTTGGAGCATTTGGAGGCCGAGTCTAGAGGCAAGAGCATTGCGGGGTAGAGATTTGACCGGTTTGAGGTAAGTAACGATTGTAAATCTAGTCCTGAGGGTACGAAACCCCGAATTTTGTATCATTCTACTATTTTTAGTGACGCACATGCTAGGTGACGGGCGTATGGGCGTCCACTGTTAGGGATTGTGACTTGGTCCGTCCCGTAGCAACTGTAAAGTTGTATATTTTGTTGAAACTATATGATACTTATCTGTTTTAGAAAGAGATTCTATAAATTGGGCTGAATGCCATGTTTGGGCCCTTTGCCACTGCTGTTTGGACCCTTAGGGGCCTTTTCTTACTATCCTCTCATTGTTTTCGATTGAAAATCTATACTCAGTCATGGTTATACTTGTTTACTGCATAACTCAGTTTTATGACTCTATTTTGATGCATATAAATGTTGTTTTGGGCTGAATGCCCTGTTTTTACTGAAATGCATGAGTGGCTTGAGAGGTTTATGACTTAGTGAGGCCAAGGGTCTGATTTATGAGGATATTTATGGGATCGGGATGCACGCCGCAACATGTTTGATATCGGCCAAGGGCCTGAGTGATTTATGCCATGATTTGGCTTGATATAGCGCTTGGGCTGAAGGAGCCCCTCCGAAGTCTGTACACACCCCCAGTGAGCGCAGGTACCTACTGAGTGCGAGTGCCGAGTGCTGAGTGACTGGGAGGC
Source organism: Nicotiana tomentosiformis (assembly GCF_000390325.3). Lineage (NCBI taxonomy): Eukaryota > Viridiplantae > Streptophyta > Magnoliopsida > Solanales > Solanaceae > Nicotiana > Nicotiana tomentosiformis. The sequence goes on from NC_090813.1 coordinate 50,089,510, forward strand.
ATGAGTGATTGTGAGGTATACCCCGAGTGGCAAAGAGTGATTGTGAGGTATGCCCGAGTGGCATGAGTGACTATGAGGTTTGCCCGAGGGGCTGTATATGAGTGATGTTTTGCCCGAGGGGCTGTTTATGATTTCATCATTTTTGCTCACCTTTGCATTTTTCCTATGTTTGAAAACTGTTGAAAAATATCTTTAAATGATTTGTACTGGAACTGGGTTTAAACGAGATGTTTTGATTCAAATCCTGATTTTAAAAGCTTGTGGTATTTTACTGAGATTTCCTGATATGAACATTATATGCTTTATTGATCGTCACTACTGCTCAATCTTTATTTATTGTTGTACTGAGTTGGCATACTCACGTTACTCCCTGCATCTTGTGTGCAGATCTAGGTGTAGCTGGACACGGTAGCAGTTGTTGATTGTTCTGATTGCAAATTTTCCCGGTGATAGCAAGGTAGCTGCCTGGTGATCACAGTCCTGCTCTTCTCCCTCTTATCTTCCTTTAGTTGTATTTAGCTATTTTCCAGACTGAGTTAGTCTTGATATTGTTAGACAGATTGTAGTAGATGCTCATGACTAGTAACACCCCGATGTCGGGCTTTTCCTTCTGCACTTTTATTTTGATTGGAACTCCTTTACGAAGGTTTTTGTGTTAAATAACATTGAAATTATCTTTAAAATAAAAATATCGGTTTGTTTTGGGAATGAGTCGGCTTGCCTAGTTCCACGATAGGCGCCATCACGACAGGGGTTTGTTTGGGTCGTGACAAGGGCACTCTCTCTCACTCTAAAATGTGAGATTATACCTCAAAAATGACCCAAAACGTGTATTTAACAAAGTAGGGTCGGGTTTTAAAAACCTAAAAATGAAGCTCCGGAACAGGTTCTGCGGTCGCATATGCGACCGCATAATAGTTATGCAGACCGCATATCGGTCGCATAATTGGTGTCCAAAACGACCAAAAGTATGCCTGTGTCTGCGGTCACTATGCGGTCTGCATAACTGTTCTGCGGTCGCATAGTGCACCGCATAACAGTTATGCGGTCGCATAGTCGACGACATAATTGCTTCCAACTGGTCCAATTAACTGCCTCACTTTGCGGCCATTATGCGGTCCACAGAATGATTCTGTGGTCGCATAATGGACCGCAGAAACGCATTTCATTGCCAAACATTTTCCTTTCATTTTTGATGCATTATTCAACCCAAAAATCCCAATTCGACACCACGAAACATTATTTTCTTTTTGCAAATTTTACCGGACTTTACACTTAAGTACTTCGAAATTTTACATTCGCCCCAAGGCGACACACTTGGCCGGATAAAACCCGTTTCTAACAAATCTTTCAATTGTTCCTTTAACTCTTTCAATTCTGTCGGTGCCATTCTGTAGAGTGGAATAGATATAGGATGTATGTCTGGCATCACATCAATCCTGAAATCAATCTTCCTGTCTGGTGGGATCCCAGGGAGTTCATCCGGAAAGACTCCCGGAAATTCATTCACAACAGGCATAGACTCAAGTATAGGTGCCTCAACATCGGTGTCTGTAACCCGGACCAAATGGTAAATACATCCTTTGTTGATCATTTTCGTGGCCTTAAGGTAAGAAATAAACCTACCCTTCGGCACTACATCATCACCCTTCCACTCAATAACTGGCTCATTTGAAAATTTGAACCTAACAGTTCTGGTTCGGCAATCAAGCTTGGCAAAACATGAATAAAGCCAGTCCATCCCTATTATCACATCAAAATCGATCATTCTCAATTCAATAAGATCGGCCACGGTGTCTCGACCACGAAACGTGACAACATGATCCCTATAAGCCCACGCGACCAAAATAAACTCACCAACCGGAGTAGATACAGAGAACGGCTCATAAAGCTGTTCTGGTTCTATCCCAAATTCTATAGCAACATAAAGTGTGACATATGACAAAGTGGAACCGGGATCAATAAGACCATATACATAATGAGATTGGACAGTCAATATACCTGTGACAATATCTGGAGAAGCCTCTGAATTCTAGCAACCCCTCATAGCATAGAAACGGCCGGATCCTCCAGAACTCTGTGCTCTACCCCTAGCTGCACCATGCCCTGTGGGTGTTGGAGTGCCTCGAGCTGGAGGAGGTGTTGCAGATGTAGTAGCTGCAGAACTGGCTGGTTGTGCCATGCCCCTGCCTGCACCCTGGCGAGACGAACGACAATCCCTCTGAATGTGACCCCTCAATCCTCATCCATAGCATAAAGAAGTCCATGTACATTTTCCAAGGTGCATCTTAACATACCTAGGACATGGGGGCCTCCTCTTTTGGAATCTACCAACATGACGACCCTGTTGATTGGATCCCTTGTTTCCCTGACTGGGCCTGAAACGGCTCCACTGTTGCTACTGACTGGGCCCTAATGGCGGTGCACTAGCCGAAGACTGAACAAAGGAATGTGATGGCCCTGACGACCCTCCTCTGAAGGCTGACCTGCCGCCACCAGAAGAACCACCAAAGTTGCCCGGAGACCGGGCCTTATTACTACCCTCTCGCTCCATTATGTTCCTTAATTTTTGGCTCTCTGCGGCTTGAGCGAATGCCACCATCTTTCCATAGTTCATATCAGAATTCAAGGCAGCTGTAGCAGCCTCATTAATTACCAAGGGACTAAGGCCCTATACAAATCGGCACACTCTAGCCTCCATAGTGGGCAGCGTGTAAATAGCATACTTAGACATGTACCCGAATCTCATATGGTAATCCCACACACTCAGGCTACCTTGCCTCAAGTTCTCAAACTCAGCAGCACGGGTTGCCTTAGTCTCAGCAGGCAAGAAATGATCAGTGAAGGCATCGGCAAACTCACCCCACCTTGCCGGAGGGCTCCCTTCTTCGCGGGATTCCTCCCATAGTTACAAACCAAGATTATGCCACCTCTTTTAGGCAGTTGGAGGCCAATTCCACTGCCTCTGTTTTAGTAGCACGCATAACTCTGAGAGTCTTGTGCATCTCATCAATGAAGTCCTGGGGATCTTCCTCTGGGTTAGTACCCGTGAACACTGGAGAATCCAACTGGAGAAACTTGTTCACCCTAGAACTAGTAGAATCCCTTGGCTGACTGGAAGAAGTGGGTGCAACATTTGATCTATGGGCCTGGGATGCCATTATTTGAGCCAACATCTGTATGGCTCCCCTAAGATCAACATCAGAAACACCAGAATCAGAAGCTGGAACTGGAGGTGGAACTGGGATATCAGTTGGAGGAACCGTTGCACCTTCAGTAGGTGTAGGGATAGGTGCAGTCTGATCAGTTGTAGTAGAGTCAGGCAGTGTAGTAACTAGGGGAATATCCTCACCCCTCGGGTGCTCACCCGCATCATCCAATATAGGATCAACTGCCACTCCTGGGGTGACATTGGCTCTTTGGCCAGTTCTTGCCTTCTTTTTAGGTGCCATGTACTGAAAATTAGAGCAACTCAGGAGTTAAAGGAGGAACAATCTTACAACCAGCTTTATCGCACGATCAAGAACATGAAAGAAGGGTATTATTCCTAAATGTCCATATAGCATTCTAATTATAGATGTGTTCGACAACACACCGACAATAAGGACTCTACTAGACACGGCTCCGAGATATCCTAGGACACTTTAAAACCTTAGGCTCTGATACCAAGTTTGTCACACCCCAAAACCGAGGAGCGCGACCGACGCTCAACCGAGTGAACCTGACCGAGCAAGCCTGTTAGATTTCCTTCTACCCAAACTCATCCACGAATGGAGAGAATACATATTTTCATTAATTAGACAAAAATGTGTTCACGTCTACAACACCAATTCATTACCAATAGTTTCATCATTTTTAAAGTCTCAAATGGACAAGTAATACAACCACAACATAATATATTTTGACTTTTCCATCACCAATACACAACCCACACTATATGTACGGAGCCTCTATAGATAAAGAAGAGTACAATGATAATGCTGGCAACAAGGCCCCGGCTATACCTCAAACCGAATACACAAAGTACAAAATATACATGACCCCGGGATGAAGTGGGGCTCACCAAGTCAGCCGGGAAGAAGGTGTACTGCTATCACTGATCAATATTTCCTGCTTTGGAACCACCTACATCCATTTAAAGATGCAGCGCCCCCGGCAAAAAGGGACGTTAGTACTGTCGAATAGCACTAGTATGTATAACTAAACACCCTCTCAATAGAATGACAAATAATACAAACAAGATGATCATAATATCAATGAAAGCCTTAATCAACATCAAACCTCAATTTAGGATCAAGACAGTGTTCAAATTAATTTCCATATCTCACTTTGGGAGATATTTAGTATCGATATACCATTGTCCCCAATATCATTATTCACAAAACCAGTACCACCGTACTCTCAGCACGGAGTCCGATCGCGACCCGATCAGCTAGGCTATCTCATTAGAGATATCAACCACAATTACTCTCAATATCAATACCACCATCTCAATATCAAATTTTACCGGGCTTTACACTTAAGTACTTCGAAATTTTCCGGGGTGTTACACCAACCATACTAGTTTCACTCAAATCCGACTCTGAATCGACATTCAAAACTTAAACTCACTCTATGAAGCTTTAGACTAAAATCCCCAATTTTCTCTTTAAAACTCATAATCCAATTACCAAAAGTGAAGATAAAATCATAAAATATAATCAAAACTGAGTGTAGAACACTTACTCCAATCCTTTTGATGAAATCTGCCTCAAAAATAGCCTCAATCCGAGTCCCACATCTCAAAATATGAACAAAATGACCAACTCTGGATTTAAATGCTTCTGCCCAACCATTTACGCTTCTGCGGATACAAGAGCCGCTCTGCGGCGTCACTTCTGTGACACGAGCTCCGCTTATGCGGACTCCACTAGCCAACCGACCCCTCGCACCTACGGATCTCCATACACTTCTGTGCAACCGCAAGTGCGAAGCCAAACACGCTTCTGTGCTCCATCTCGCTTATGCGCCCAAGACCATAGCTTCTGCGGGGTCGAAGATGCGCCCCAATTTCCGCTTCTGCGATCTTCCTCACCAAGATCTCCCTCGCTTATGCGACCAATTGTCTGCATCTGTGGACTCACATCTACGTCCATTCTTCCACAGATGCGAAAGCACCAGAACTAGCATTCTTTCAGCAATGCAACATGAAACAAAAATGATTCGAACCTCGTCTGAAACTTACTCGGGCCACTCGGGACCCCGTCAAAATATGCCAAAAAGTCCCATGATGCAACACAGACCTACTCGAGGCCTTAAATCACACATAACAACATCAAAATGATGAATCGCACCTCTAATCGACTTAAATGAACTTCAAACTTTCAACTTCCGAAACTTGCGCCGAAACATATCAAATCAACCCGGAATGAACCCAAATTTTTCACACAAGCCCCAAATGACATAACGAAGCTATTCCAATTCCGGGAATCAAAATCCAAATCCGATATTCTCAAGGTCAACTTCTGGTCAAACTTATGAACTTTCCAAACCTTCAAATTTCTGACTTTCACCATTTAGTGCCGAATCCTTCTAGAAATATCCAAATGCAAATTCGGGCATACGCTCGAGTCCAAAATCGCCATCCGGACCTAACGAAATCTTCAAAACTCCATTCTGGGTTAAATTCACAAGAGTCAAACTTGGTCAACTCTTTCAACTTAAAGCTTAAACCATGAAATTCATTCTTCTAAATCGAACCCAAATAACGTAAAAACCAAAACCGACGATTCGTATAAGTCATAATATATCATACGGTGCTACTCATTCTCTCAAACTACCGAGCGAAGTGCAAATGCTCAAAACGACCGGTCGGGTCGTTACAAGTACGTACTCGTCACCTCACGTATACGGCTTTCACATTACACTCAAGGTTAGGCAAGATACTTACTTCTGTTGAATTTGACAAGATTAATGTGAACTAGTGTGAACATTTAAAGCCACCTTTTAGGAAGAAATTGGTAGATGCATTTTTCATGCATTTACATTGCATGATCACACTTAATATGATGTCATGCATGGCATTATTAAGGCCATTTCCTTTCTATAAATAGCAAGGGTTTTGTTCATTTGTAAATATCTCTCACTTGCCTTCTTATCTCCTAAGGCATTTGAATCTTATTTCTCTCTTGTTGTATTTCACTTGTATTTTTGGAGTGAAATAAATTTGAGTTGATTGTGTCTGAGGACTAGGCAAAAATCAAATTTTGCCGAACCTCGTTAATTTTTGGTGTTCTTTTTATTATTGTCTTATTTACTATTTATTAGATACCTTTAGATATAGTAGTTGTGATTTAATCACTCTCTGTATATTCGGTTTCCACAACAAATTGGTATTAGAGCCAAGGTTCTATCTTTGTATACTCGGTGGTTGCAGCATAGTCTGAACTTCCACATCAGAAAAGAATTACTTTGGTGTTTTGTACTGTCAGCAAATAAATAGTATCTGTAGCAAAAATGGAAGATAATAAAAATGAATCCACATCGGGTGTCAGTAATACGTCGTTAGCATCTTCGCTTATGACAAGAAATATGTCAAATGCAAAACTTGCAGTTGAAATTTTTGATGGGTCAGGACATTTTGGGATATGGTAAGCTGAGGTTCTTGATGTCCTTTTTCAACAAGGGCTAGATATTTCCATAGAAGAAAAGAAACCAAACAATATTGGAGAAGAAGATTGGAAGATTATCAACCATGTTGCTTGTGGTACCATTTGATCTTACCTCGCAAGAGAACAGTAGTATCCAAACACAAAAGAAACTTCTGCAAGTAAATTGTGGAATGCATTGGAGGATAAATTCTTGAAGAAAAACAGTCAAAATAAACTTTACATGAAAAAAAGACTGTTACGCTTCACATATGTTCCTGGTACTACAATAAATGATTATATCACCAGCTTTAATAAGTTGGCTACAGATTGGAAGAATATGGACGTGACTTTTAGTGATGGATATATGGCTTTAATGTTATTAAGTTCACTTCCCGATGAGTACGAGCACCTCGAAACTACTCTACTTCATGGGAATGATGAAGTGTCTCTCAAAGAAGTTTGTTCTGCCTTGTACAACTATGAACAAAGAAAGAGAGAAAAACAAAAGAGTGGAGAAGGAGAAGCACTGGTCGTGAGAGGTCGTTCTCAAAATCATATGAGAACGAAAAAAGGAAGACCCAAGTCAAGATCCAGACCCAACAAAGATGGATACGCCTTTTTGCCGAGAAAAGGGGCACTGGAAGAAAGACTTTCCAAAGTTGGAAAACAAGGCCAAACCTAACAATGGGAAGGCTGTCATGGATTCAAATGTAGCTGATTATGAAGAATCTGATTTCTCACTAGTTACAACTAAGACATTCAAACCATGTGACATATGGTTCATGGATTCAGCTTGTAGCTATCATATGTGTCCCAACAGGGACTGGTTCGTTGATTTTCAAGAAGGAGAATGTGGAGTTATTCACACCGCGAATAACAATCCTCTTACCGCATATGGTATTGGTTCAATCTGATTAAGGAACCATGATGGATTGATCAGAACATTAACAGATGTTCGATACATACCGGAATTGAAGAAAAATCTCATTTCTGTAGGAGCCCTAGAGTCAATGGGGCTCAAAGTAGTTGCAAAAAATGGGATAATGAGAATATGCTCGGGTGCACTAGTGGTAATGAAGGGAATTCGGCGAAATAATAATATGTACCACTATCATGGTAGTACAATTATTGGAATAGCAACACTGACATCCAGTGATGACAAGGAGGCAGAAGCAACCAAGCTATAACACATGCGCTTGGGACATGCTGGAGGAAAATCCTTGAAAATTTTATTAGATCAAGGATTGTGAAAAGGAGTAAAGACTTGCAATTTGGAGTTTTGTGAGTATCGTGTCAAGGGGAAACATACAAGGGTTAAATTTGGAATAGCTATCCATAATACTAAAGGTATTTTGGATTATGTTCACTCTGATGTTTGGGGTACTTCCAAAATACCTTCATTAGGTGAGAAACACTATTTTTAACCTTTATTGATGGCTTTTTCTGGAGAGTGTGGGTGTATACTATGAAAACCAAAGACGAGGTGCTAGGAATTTTTCTCAAACGGAAGGCGATGATAGAGACTCAAACAGGCAGAAAGATAAAGTGTCTCCGCAAAGATAACGATGGAGAATAAAAAAAGGATCTTTACAATAAGATTTGTGAAAATGATAGCATTTTGAGACATTTCACCTGTAATGACCCGGTCGGTCGTTTCGAGAGTTATAGCCCTGTTTCCCCCATTTCTGCTTCTTTTATGCTTTACAGCTGTATTATGTCTTACCGGGTTGGTTGGTTCGGGTCCGGAGTAGTTTTGGATTGAATTGAGACACTTAGTCTCTTAATTGGAAGCTTAAGTTGGAAAATTTGACCGGGCGTCGACTTGTGGTAAAACGACCTCGGATTTAAATTTTATGGTTTCGTTAGGTGATTTTGGACTAAGGAGCGCGTCCAGAATGTGATTTGGAGGTCCGTAGTAGAATTAGGCTTGAATTGGCGAAAGTTGGAATTTTGGCCGGTAGTGAAAATTTTGATATCGGGGTCGGATTGGATTACCGGAAGTTGGAATAGGTTCGTGGTGTCATTTTTGACTTGTGTGTAAAATTTGAGGTTAATCGGACGTGGTTTTGTAGGTTTCGGCGTCATTTGTGGAATTAAAAAGTTTAGAAGTTCTTTTGGCTTGAATCCTTGTGTAATTGGTGTTTTGATGTTGTCTTGAGTGATCTGAAGGTTCGACTAAGTTCGCATGGGATTATATGACTTGTTGGTATGATTGGTTGAGGTCCCAGAGGCCTCGGGGTGATTTCGGGTGGTTAACGGCTTGATGAGAATTGAGGAATTGCAGCTGAAGCTACTACTACTGGTGTAACCGCACCTACGGAGTGGGACCCGCAGGTGTGAACCCGCAGAAGCGAAGGAGGAGCCGCAGATGTGGCTAAGGAGGATCTAGATAGAGGACGCAGGTGCAATAGCATTCCCGCACCTGCGATGGTCGCAGAAGCGGATTTAGGACCGCAGGTGCGAGTTTGGACCGCAGGTGCGATGTAGTTCCCGCACCCGCGAAGAGCGTAGATGCGGTCACTTGATCGCAGGAGCGGAGGCATAGTTTAGAAATTTTTCAGCAGAAGCGGGTCTTTGCCCGCAGATGTGGAAATGGAGTCACAGATGCGAGAAGTCTGGGCAGAACCTATAAATAGAACACTTCGAGATTTTTCACCATTTTCATCATTTTTGAGCTCGAATTTTGGGGATTTTGAGAGAGCTTTCGGAGTAATCACTGAGGTAAGTTCCTTGTGATTATTTATCTTCAGTAATGGTATTTCCCCACTAATTTTACACCTAGTTGGTGAGCGTTTGAGGTGAGATTTGGGAGATTAGGGCTTGGGAATTGGAGAGTAAATTTTGGGGGTTTGGAGAGGAAATTGAGGTCGGATTTTGATAAATTTGGTATGGTTAGACTCGTGAGTGAATGGGCTTTCAGGTTTTGTGACTTTCGCCGGGTTTAGAGATGTGGGCCTGGGGGGGTTGAGCCAATTTTGATTTTGGACTATATTTTAGTAGTTTTCTTGTGGAATTGATCCTTTTAGCCAATATTGATTATCTCGTACTGTTTGTGGTTAGATTCGGGGCATTTGGAGGCCGATTCGAGAGGCAAAGGCATTTCAGAGTAGGATTTCTGCGCGGTTGAGGTAAGTAACAGTCGTAAATCTGGTTTTGAGGGTATGAAACCCCGAGAATTTGTATGATGCGAATATTTGGAGGTGACGCACATGGTAGGTCACGGGCGTGTGAGCGTGCACCGTGAGGGATTGTGACTTGGTCCGTCCCGTGAGACTATAAAGTCGAATAGCCATTGTTATTACTTGTTTTTCCTTGTCTTTGAGCAATTGACTTCCTTTCATGTTAGAAACTATGCTTAGGCCATATGATATCACTGTTAAGACCCGCAGCGGTCGAATACTTGTTGAATTGACTGCTAATTATTGTCTTGTACTCATTCACAGTCTTACTTGTGTGTTATATCTCTGTTCCCTCTCATTTCTTATTGATACTTGTTGTATTCTCTGTCTGGGCTAATTATCATGATATTCTGTGAGTCCGAGGGGCTGGAGAGGTTAGTGACTGAGATAGGTCCTGAGTGCCGTGCTGCGAGCTGTGAGTTATATTTGATAGGGTTATACGCCGCAATAATAATGGATCGGGTTGCACGCCGCAGTAATATTGGATCAGGTTGCGCACCACAACAATATAGCGCTTGGGATGAAGGAGCCCCTACAGAGTCTATACACCCCCAGTGAGCGCATGTACCTATTGAGAGTGTGTATTGAGGGCTGAGAGCCGAGAGTATGAGCTGTTGAGATGAGTTGAGTGACTGATGCCTTGAGAGGCTATACTTGCTTTTATTTATTATTGCACTTAGTTGTTATCTATTGTTGTTGTAAAATTTCTGGAAGATTCATATCCGTTTTACTTGAGCTCGAACTGATTTGACTTAAACCAATGGATTTGAAAGCATGTTCACTCTTTACTGAAAACCTTTGAAATGAATTGTATTTTTATAGCTCGTCACTGCTTCTCAGTTCCTTATTTAATTCTGTTACTTGCTGAGTTGGTTGTACTCATGCTACACCCTGCACTTCATGTGCAGATCCAGGTGTGTACGATTCTGGCTGTCGCTGAGTTCGTTCGCGAGCTGATTATCGGAGACTTATGAGGTAGTTGCCGGCGTCTGCAGTCCTTATTTCTCCTTTCGTATTATCTTTTCTGTCTTGTATTGGCATTTGGCACAGAATATAGTCGACTTTGTTTCTAGATTGGTTGTCAGATGCTCATGACTCAGTGACACCCCGATGTAGGGCTATTTTTCCGCATTTATGTTTTATTTAGGTTTTGCCCCTGTTTTTATGAAAAACTCTAGTTGTTTTAAATGTCTTAATTCATCTCTATTAAATTTTGAAAGTGTTTTGGAAAGTTCGGCTTGCCTAGTATCACGATAGACGCCATCACGACAGGTTAGGTTTTGGGTCGTGACAAGTTGGTTTCAGAGCCTAGGTTACATAGGTCTCACGAGTCATGAGCAGGTTTAGTAGAGTCTTTCGGATCAGTACGGAGACATCTGTACTTATCTTCGAGAGGCTGCAGAACCCTTAGGAAACTCCACATTCTTGAATTCTTGTGGTGCGAATTTGTTGATTCTAATAACTAAACATTTGTTGTTTCATTCTCTCACAGATGGTGAGGACTTGTACTACCGGGCAGGATGGACAGACACCAGTACCCCCAGCCAGGGCCGCGAGAGGCCGAGGTTGCGGTAGAGGCCGCGGTAGGGGCAGAGGTCCAACTCGCACAGCAGCTGGGGTAGTACTTGTAGATCCACCAGTTACCCCAGATCAGGACCAGAATCCAGTTGTTGATGCACTAGCTCAGGCACCACTTGTGCCTATTATGATTCCAGGCCTTCATGAGGCCTTAGCTCAGATTCTGACCGCCTGTACCAGTCTTGATCAGGAGGTCTCTGTTCCGGCCGCAGCAGCCATTTCTCAGACCGGGGGATGTGCTCAGACTCCCGCTGCCCGCATACTAGAGCAGGTGGTACAAGGATTCCAGACACTGGGGGCACTACCAGCCCAGCCGGTTGCAGCTGCTCAGGACTATGTGGTTCCTGCTATGCCTGAGGATGAGCAGCGTAGATTGGAGAAGTTTGGGAGACTCCAGCCTCCATCTTTCAGTGGTGCAGAGGGAGAGGATGCACAGGGTTTCTTGGACAAATGTCAGAGGATACTCAGCACAACAGGTATATTGGAGACCAGTAGGGTCCCGTTCACTACCTTTCATGCGATTCTCGGAGTTGGCCCATCATGCTATCTGGTTGGTTCCCACAGACAGGGAGAAGATCAGGAGGTTTATAGATAGCCTCACTTATCAGCTGTGATTGCTTATGACCAGAGAGAGTGTCTGGTGCTACTTTTGATGAGGTTGTCGACATTGCTAGTCAGATTGAGATGGTTTACAGTTAGGAGAGGGTTGAGAGGGAGGCCAAGAGGCCTCATGGATAGGGAGGATTTAGCGGTGCTCCTTCTAGGGGTCAATTCCAGCACGGTAGAGGTCGTCCTTTCAGACATGCCCAGACGATTCGTCCAGGTCACCATGGTGTATCATCTGGCCATGGTTCTCATAGTTATTAGCAGGGTCGTTCATCTCTCGGTGCCCTCCCAGCACAGAGTTCCTCCCGTGCTCCATCGGGTCAGGGTTCATCTATGCCAGGTCCTTCTGCCAGTTATCCCGGTGCTCGGGGCTCCCTTCAGTCCCCTGCACCAGCACCGGGGAGTTGTTATGAGTGTAGGGAGTTTGGTCACATGAGGAGAGAGTGTCCCCATATAGTGGGAGGTCTAGCTCTGCAGAGGAGCCAGTCTATGTCATCAGCACCAACCCCTCCACCACCCGCTCAGCCAGCCCGGGGTAGAGCCCAATCAGCTAGGGGTCGCCCGAGAGGGGGAGGTAGATCAGGGGGTGGCCAGGCCCATTTCTATGTCCTCCCTGCCAGACCAGATGTCATTGCTTCAGATGCTGTGATTACAGGTATTGTCTCAGTTTGCCACAGAGATGACTCTATATTATTTGACCCTGGTTTCACTTATTCATATATTTCCTCATATTTCGTTCATTTTCTGGATATGCCCCGTGAGTCTTTAGTCTCATCTGTTTATGTATCAACTCCTGTGGGTGATACTATTATTGTGGACTACGTATATCGGTCATGTGTGGTGACTATTAGGGGTCTGGAGACTAGAGTAGATCTTTTGCTGCTCAGTATGGTGATTTTATGTGATATTGGGTATGGATTGGTTGTCTCCATGTCATGTTGTTCTAGATTGTCACGCTAAGACTGTGAGGTTAGAAATGCTGGGGTTGCCGAGAGTTGAGTGGAGCGGTTCTATAGACTATGTTCCCAGTAGAGTGATTTCATACTTGAAGGCTCAGCGGATGGTTGAGAAGGGTTGTCTATCCTATTTCGCTTTTGTGAGGGATGCTAGTGCAGAGACTCCTGCCATTGATTCTATTCTGGTGGCGCGTGATTTTTCGGATGTGTTTCGTGCAGACCTGTCGGGCATGCCGCCTGACAGGGATATTGACTTCGGTATTGATTTGGTGCCGGGCACTCAGCGCATTTCTATTCCACCGTATCGTATGGCACCGACAGAGTTAAAGGAGTTGAAGGAACAACTTCAGAAACTCCTTGATAAAAGGTTTATTCGGCCTAGCGTATCACCTTAGGGTGTACCGGTTCTATTTGTAAAGAAAAAATATAGTTCTATGAGGATGTGCATTGACTACAGGCAGTTGAACAAGGTCACTGTCAAGAACAAGTATCCTTTGCCATGTATTGATGATCTATTTGACCAGCTTTAGGAGGTGAGGGTGTTCTCCAAGATTGATTTGAGGTTAGGGTATCACCAACTGAAGATTCAGGATTTGGATATTCTTAAGATAACTTTCAGGACCCGATATGGCCATTATAAGTTCCTTGTGATGTCTTTTGGGCTGACTAACGCCCCAACAACGTTCATGCATTTGATGAACAGTATGTTTCAGCCTTATTTGGACTCGTTCGTTATTGTATTCATTGATGATATCCTGGTGTACTCTCGTAGCCAGGAGGAACATGCCCAGCATCTGAGGATTGTGTTACAGAGATTGAGGGAGGAGAAGCATTATGCAAAGTTCTCCAAGTGTGAGTTTTGGCTCGGTTCAGTGGAGTTCTTGGGGCATGTGGTGTCCAGTGAGGGTATTCAGGTGGATCCGAAGAAGATAGAGGCGGTGCAGAGTTGGCCCAGACCGTCCTCAGCCACGGAAATTAGGGGCTTTCTTGGTTTGGCGGGATATTACTCGGTTTGTGGAGGGTTTTTCATCTATTGCATTGCCCTTGACCAAATTGACCCAAAAGGGTGCTCTATTCAGGTGGGCGGATGAGTGCGAGGAAAGCTTTCAAAAGATCAAGATTGCTTTGACCACGGCTCCAGTTCTAATTCTACCATCAGCTTCTGGTTCTTACACAGTGTATTGTGATGCCTCGCGGATAGGTATTGGATGTGTTCTGATGTAGGAGGGTAGAGTGATTTCTTATGCTTCGCGCCAGTTGAAGACCCATGAGAATAACTATCCTGTTCATGATCTTGAGTTAGCAGCTATTGTTTATGCCTTAAAGATTTAGCGGCACTATCTGTACGGGGTTTATTGTGAGATTTACACTGATCATCGGAGTTTGCAGCATCTGTTCAAATAGAAGGATATTAACTTGCGTCATCGGTGGTGGTTGGAGCTTCTTACGGACTGATATCACCATTTTGTACCATCCCGAGAAGGCCAATGTGGTGGCCGATGCCTTGAGTCGCCGGGCGGAGAGTTTGGGGAGTTTAGCGTATCTTCCAGCAAAAGAGAGACCCTAGGGATTAGATGTTCAGGCCTTAGCTAGACAGCTTGTCAGATTGGATATTTCGGAGCCGAGTCGGGTATTGACTTGTGTGGTCTCTTGGTTTTCTCTTTATGATCGTATCAGGGAGCGTCAGTATGATGACCCCTATTTGCTCGTCATCCAGGACAGGGTTCGGCGAGGTGATGCTAGAGATGTGACTATTGGTGATGATGGCGTGTTGAGGATGTAGGGCCGGATATGTGTGCCCAATGTGGATAGGTTTCGGGAGTTAATTCTTGAGGAGGCCCACAGCTCGCGGTATTCCATTCATCCGGGTGCCGCAAAGATGTACCAGGATTTGAGACAACACTATTGGTGGAAGAGGATAAAGAAGGACATGGTTGGGTTTGTGGCTAGGTGTCTTAACTGTCAGCAAGTTAAGTATGAGCATCAGAGACCGGGTGCCTTGCTTCAGAGGTTAGAGATCCCAGAGTGGAAGTGGGAGCGGATCACCATGGATTTCGTAGTTGGGCTCCCACAGACTTCGAGGAAGTTCGATGCTATTTGGGTGATTGTGGATCAGCTAACCAAGTCCGCGCACTTCATTCCAGTTGGTACTACTTATTCTTCAGAGCTGTTAGCTGAGATTTACATCCGATAGATTGTTCGCCTTCATGGTGTCCCAGTTTCTATCATTTCAGATAGAGGCACACAGTTTACATCGCAGTTTTGGAGGGCCGTGAAGCGAGAGTTGGGTAATCAAGTTGAGTTGAGCACAACCTTTCACCCTCAGACAGACGGACAATGCGAGTGCACTATCTAGATATTGGAGGACATATTACGCGCTTGTGTCATTGTATTTGGGGGTTCATGGGACTAGTTTCTGCCGCTCGCGGAGTTTGCATATAACAATAGTTATCAGTCGAGCATTCAAATGGCTCCATACGAGGTTTTATATGGGAGGCAGTGTAGATCTCCGGTGGGATGGTTTGAGCTGGGTGAGGCTAGGATATCGGGTGCAGACTTGGTCCAAGATGCATTAGACAAGGTGAAATTGATTCAGGAGCCGCTTAGCACGGCGCAGTCTAGGCAGAAGAGCTATGCTGACAGGAAGGTCCGTGATGTGTCTTTCATGGTCGGGGAGAAGGTTCTGCTGAAGGTATCACCCATGAAGGGTGTTATGAGGTTTGGGAAGAGGGGCAAGTTGAGCCCTCGGTTCATTGGGCCTTTTGAGGTACTTCAGAGGATCGGGGAGGTGGCTTACAAGCTTGCCTTGCCACCTAGCTTGTCGAGTGTGTATCCAGTATTTCATGTTTCTATGCTCTGGAAGTATATCAGTGATCCATCCCATGTTTTGGATTTTAGTACGGTTCAGTTGGATGGTGATATGACTTATGTTGTGGAGCTGGTGGCCATTTTGGAGCGACAGGTTCGGAAGTTGAGGTCAAAGGATATAGCTTCAGTCAAGGTGCAGTGGAGAGGTCAGCCTGTGGAGGAGGCCACTTAGGAGACCGAGCGGGATATGCGGAGCAGATATCCACACCTATTTGAGACTCCAGGTATGTTTCTAGACCCGTTCGAGGACGAACGTTTGTTTAAGAGGGGGATGATGTAACGATTCGGCCAGTCATTTCGAGAGTTATAGCCCTGTTTCCCCCATTTCTACTTCTTTTGTGCTTTATAGCTGTATTATGTCTTACCGGGTTGGTTGGTTCGGGTCCGGAGTGGTTTTGGAGTGAATTGAGATATTTAGTCTCTTAATTAGAAGCTTAAGTTGGAAAAGTCAACCGAGCATCGACTTGTGGGAAAACGACCTCAAATTTGAATTTTTATGGTTCCGTTAGCTCCGTTAGGTGATTTTGGACTAAGGAGCGCGTCCATAATGTGTTTTGGAGGTCCGTAGTAGAATTAGGCTTGAATTGGCAAAAGTTGGAATTTTAGCGATTTTGGCCGGCAGTGGAAATTTTGATATTGGGGTAGGATTGGATTTTCGAAAGTTAGAATAGGTTCGTGGTGTCATTTTTTAATTGTGTGTAAAATTTAAGGTCAATCGGTCGTGGTTTGGTAGGTTTCGGCGTCGTTTGTGGAATTTGAAAATTTAGAAGTTCTTTAGGCTTGAATCCGGGTGTAATTGGTGTTTTGATGTTGTCTTGAGTGATTTGAAGGTTCGACTAAGTTCTCATGGGGTTATATGACTTGTTGGTATGGTTGGTTGAGGTCCCGGAGGCCTCGGGGTGATTTCGGGTGGTTAACGGCTTGATGGGAGTTGAGGAATTGCAGCTAAAGCTGCTGCTACTGGTGTAACCGCACCTACGGAGCGGGAACCGCAGATGCGGCTAAGGAGGATATGGGTAGAGGACGCAGGTGCGATGGCATTCCCGCACCTGCGATGGTCGCAAAAGCGGATTTAGGACCGCAGGTGCGAGTTTGGACCGCAGGTGCGATGCAGTTCACACACCCGCGAAGAGCATAGATGCGGTCACTTGATCGTAGGAGCGGAGGCAGAGTTTAGTGATTTTTCCACAGAAGTGGGGCTTTGCCCGCAGATGCGGCTCCACAGATGCGGAAATGGAGTCGCAAGTGCAAAAAGTCTGGGCAGAACCTATAAATAGAACACTTCGAGATTTTTCACCATTTTCATCATTTTTGAGCTCGGATTTTGGGGATTTTGAGAGAGATTTCGAAGTAATCACTGAGGTAAGTTCCTTATGCTTATTTATCTTCAATAATGGTATTTCCCCACTAATTTTACACCTAGTTGGTGAGTGTTTGAGGTGAGATTTGGGAGATTAGGGCTTGGGAATTGGAGAGTAAATTTTGGGGTTTTGGAGGGGCAATTGAGGTCGGATTTTGATAAATTTGGTATGGTTAGACTCGTGAGTGAATGTGCTTTCGGGTTTTGTGACTTTCGCCGGGTTGTGAGATGTGGTCTCGGGGGGGTTGAGCCGATTTCGGATTTTGGACTATATTTTAGTAGTTTTCTTGTGGAATTGATCCTTTTAGCCAATACTGATTATCTCGTACTGTTTGTGGTTAGATTCGGGGCATTTGGAGGCCGATTCGAGAGGCAAAGGCATTTCAGAGTAGGATTTCTGTGCGGTTGAGGTAAGTAACAGTCGTAAATCTGGTTTTGAGGGTATGAAACCCCAAGAATTTGTATGATGTGAATATTTGGAGGTGACGCACATGGTAGGTCACGGGCGTGTGAGCGTGCACCGTGAGGGATTGTGACTTGGTCCGTCCCGTGAGACTATAAAGTCGAATAGCCATTGTTATTACTTGTTTTTCCTTGTCTTTGAGCAATTGACTGCCTTTCATGTTAGAAACCATGCTTAGGCCATATGATATCACTGTTAAGACCCGCAACGGTGGAATACTTGTTGAATTGACTGCTAATTGTTATCTTGTACTCAGTCACAGTCTTACTTGTGTGTTATATCTCTGTTCCCTCTCATTTCTTATTGATACTTGTCGTATTCTCTGTTTGGGTTAATTATCATGATATTCTGTGAGCCCGTGGTGCTGGAGAGGTTAGTGACTGAGATAGGTCCTAAGTGCCGAGCTGCGAGCTGTGAGGTATATTGGATCGGGTTGCACGCCGCAACAATATTGGATCGGGTTGCACGTCGCAATAATATTGGATCGGGTTGCATGCCGCAACAAGACTTCGGGCTATATATATATATATATATATACACCGCAATAATATTGAATCAGTTTGCACGCCATAATAATATTGGATCAAGTTGCGTGCCGCAGCAGTATAGCGTTTGGGTTGAAGGAGACCCTACGGAGTCTATACACCGCCAGTGAGCGCAGGTACCTATTGAGAGTGTGTATTGAGGGCTGAGAGCCGAAAGTATGAGCTGTTGAGAAAAGTTGAGTGAGTGCTGCCTTGAGAGGCTGTACTCTCTCTTATTTATTGTTGCACTTAGTTGTTATCTGTTGTTGTTGAGAAATTTCTAGAAGATTCATATCTATTTTACTTGGGCTCGAATTAATTTGACTTACACCACCAGATTTGAAAGCGTGTTCACTCTTTACGAAATTTTTTGAAATGAACTGTATTTTTATAGCTCGTCACTACTTCTCAGTTCCTTATTTAATTTTGTTACTTGCTGAGTTGGTTGTACTCATGCTACACCCTGCACTTTATGTGCAGATCCAGGTGTGTACGGTTCTGGCGGTCGCTGATTATCAGAGACTTACGAGGTAGCTGCCGGCGTCCGTAGTCCTTGTTTCTCCTTTCGTATTATCTTTTCTATCTTGTATTGGAATTTGGCACACACTGTAGTAGACTCTATTTCTAGATTGGTTGTCAGAGGCTCATGACTCAGTGACACCCTGATGTCGGGCTATTTTTCCGCACTTATGTTTTATTTGGGCTTTGCCCCCGTTTTTATGAAAAACTCCAGTTATTTTAAATGTCTTAATTCATCTCTGTTAAATTTTGAAAGTGTTTTGGAAAGGTCGGTTTGCCTAGTATCACGATAGGCGCCATCACGGCGGGTTAGATTTTGGGTCGTGACATCACCATCAGAAATAAACCACAACAGAATGGAGTGGCAGAACGCATGAACCAGACTTTGCTGGAGAAGGTTCGGTGTATATTGTCCAATGCTAGCTTGGGAAAATAATTTTGGGCTGAGACAATAACATATGCATGCCACCTCATTAATCGTCTACCATTTGCCGCTATTGATGGCAAGACACCATTTGAAAATGGTATGGAAAACCTGTTGAAGATTATAGTTTTTTGCATGTATTTGGCTCAATTGCATACTATCATGTGAAAGAGTCAAAATTGGATCCAAGAGCAAAGAAATCTATATTTATGGGGATTACTTCTGGAGTCAAAGGATACCTCTTATGGTGTCCAAAGAAAAGAAAAATTATATTCAGCAGAGATGTTACCTTTGATGAATCTGCCATAACAGATAAGGTGACAGTTGAAGATTTCAAATAAACTGATGGTGCTTCAAAGCAGGTGGAGTTTGAGGGAAAATTAATTTTCCTAACATAGGGAGAAAACGAGGAAACAATAGAAGACTTTCCCCTGGAAGAAGAGTCAGCATAGAGGGAGATTCTAATTCAGGAACCTCAACAACAACTTGAATCAATAGCAACCACCAAGCCAAAAAGAACAATAAAGAAACCTGTTCGTCTTATAGAGACGGTGGCTTGTGCAGCCTCAATTGTAGCTGATGGTGTTCCTACCACTTATAAAGACGTAGTCCAAAGTTTAGAAGAAGATAAGTGGAGGCCTTCATCAGAATCGCACATGGAAATTGGCCAATCTCCCGAAGGGAAAGAAATTCAATTGGGTGCAAATGGGTATTTGCAAAGAAAGAAGGATTTCCTAACCAAGAAGATGTTCGTTACAAAGCAAGATTGGTGGCCAAAGGGTATGCTCAAAAGGAGGGAATTGATTACAATGAGGTATTTTTTCCAATCATGAAACACTCCTCCATTAGAGTTTTGTTGTCGTTGGTAGCACAGTTGAATTTGGAACTAGTTCAGTTAGATGTAAAAACTGCATTTTTACATAGAGACTTGGAAGAGGAAATCTATATGAATTAGCGAGAAGGATTCAAAGTTGTTGAAAAGGAAAATATGGTGTGCAAACTTGAAAAATCATTGTACGGATTGAAACAATCTTCTAGACAATGGTACAAATGATTTGACAAGTTTATATTGTAGCAGAAGTACAAAAGAGGCAAATACGATCATTGTGTGTATTTGCGCAAGCTTGAAGATGGATCTTTCATATATCTTCTCCTATACGTTGATGATATGTTGATAGCTTCCAAAAGTCAAGAGGAAATTGAGAAGTTGAAGATTCAACTAAGAAAGGAGTTTGAGATGAATGATTTGGGTGAGGCGAAGAAAATTCTTGGCATGGAGATAAAAAGAGATAGACATTCAAAGAAACTCTATCTATCTCAGAGAGAATACTTGAAGAAAGTAATCGATCGATTTGGCATGAATGAGAACACGAAGTCGGTTAGCAACTCCTCTTGCTCCTCACTTTAAGCTTAGTGCTTCTATGTCGCCGAAGAATGAAGCTGAACGATTGTATATGTCAAGAGTACCATATGCGAATGTCGTTGGTAGCTTGATGTATGCAATGGTTTGCACAAGACCTGATATTTCACATGCTATCGGAGTTGTAAGCAGGTATATGCATGATCCAGGAAAGGAGCATTGGCAAGCTGTGAAATAGATTCTACGGTATATTCGTAATACTATAGATGTTGGATTGATTTTTGAGCAGGAAGATAGTCAATATTTGGTTGGATATTGTGACTCGGATTATGCGGGTGATTTGGACAAGCGTAGATCAACTACTGGTTATGTTTTAACTTTTGCAAATGCACCAGTTAGTTGGAAGTCTACTTTGCAGTCAACGGTTGCTTTGTCTACTACTGAGGCAGAGTACATGGCAATTACGGAGGCTGTAAAGGAGGCAATTTGGCTTCAAGGGTTGCTTAGAGAGCTTTGTATTGGTCAAGAAAGCATCACACTATTTTGTGATAGTCAGAGTGCTATCCAATTAGCAAAGAACCAAGTTTATCATGCAAGGACGAAGCACATTGATGTTCGATATCACTTTGTACGAGATATTATAGAAGGTGGAGTCATGGTGCAGAATATTCGGACTACAGACAACCCTGCCGACATGCTAACAAAAGTAGTGACTGCGATCAAGTTTCAACATTGTTTGAACTTGATCAACATTGTTGAACTTTGAAGATTGAAGTTGAAGACACAATCAAAATTTATCAGTGAGAGAAAATTAAAAAAATAGAATCTTGCCAACTTGGAGATTTATTGAATTTGACAAGATTAATGTGAACTAGTGCGAACATTTGAAGCCTCCTTTTAGGAAGAAATTGGTAGATGCATTTTTCATGCATTTACATTGCATGATCACACTTAATATGATGTCATGCATGACATTATTAAGGCCATTTACCTTCTATAAATAGTAAGGGTTTTGTTCATTTGTAAACATCTCTCACTTGCCTTCTTATCTCCTAAGGCATTTGAATCTTCTTTCTCTCTTGTAGTATTTCACCTGTATTTTTGGAATGAAATAAATTTGAGTTGATTGTGTCCGAGGACTAGGCAAAAAAATTAAATTTTGCCGAACCTCGTAAATTTCTGGTGTTCTTTTTATTATTGTCTTATTTACTATTTATTAACTACCTTTAGATATAGTAGTTGTGATTTATTCACTCTCTGTATATTCGGCTTCCGCAATAACCTCAAACCAAAAATTGACTCAAAGCTCAACCACGACTTTGCCTTTCGAATTTGTCTCCAAACCAATCAAACTTAGCAATTTATTTACTAACAATTCAATTTGAGCTTTAGAAATTATTCACAATACGACAGAGACTTAATTTAAGTCATTTTCGAAAAAGTCAACCAAAAGTCAATGTGGAGCCCACTTTTTGAAATCCAACGAAAAATAACAGAATCCTAAAACCCATTTCGATACGAGTTCACCCGTACAAAAATTATCGAATTCCGACATCGGATTGCCTTTCAAATCTCCATTTTTTATTTTTGGAAGATTTTACAAAAATCTGAATTTCTTCAATTAAATTCACAGATTCATGATGTAAATAAGTATGGAATTATGATAGATAAATGATATAGGATAAATAACACTTACACTGTTCAAATTTGTGAATACCCCATCTGAAAATCGCCCATACTGAGCTCCCCAACTCTATTTTTGTTAAAAATGGCAAAACTCCCTGTTTATAGTGGTTTATGTCAGTATTGCCACAGGTGGCATGGGGCGCTGCTTGTGGCGCCATTTCCAGAATCCCAAAAATTCCCAGCGCCCGGGCTAGCGCCCCACGCTACCCTAGATGCTGGTGGCGACGAGAAATCTTTCTTGACACGGAAATGGGCATAACTCTATCATACAATATCCGAATTCGATGATTATTTTTCCTATGGCTCCGAAATTTCAATACGGATCTAATGCTTCAATACAAACTGAATTTGGAGCTCAGTTTCCTAATGTGATACCACTTATTCTTGAAAAAATGACGTCGAAACATTCTAGAAATATCCAAATTAAATTCTGTTAACCATCCGAAATTCACCCGAGGCCCTCGGGACCTCAATCAAATATACCAACAAGTCCTAAATAATCATACGAACTTAGTCGATGCCTCAAATCACATCAAACAATAATAAAAACACGAATCACACCCCAATTCAAACTTAAATGAAACTATCGAATTCCAACTTCTACATTCGATGCCGAAACCTATCAAATCAAGTCCGATTGACTTCAAATTTTGCACACAAGTCATAAATGACATAACAGACCTATTCAAATTTCCAGAATCGGATTCCAACACCGATATCAATAAAGTCAACCCCTGGTCAACTCTTTTTACTTAAGCTTCAAAAATATGAGAATTGTTCTTTCAATTTAATCTCGTATCATCTGAAAACCAAACTCGACCATACACGCAAGTCATAATGTACATTACAAAGTTATTCAGGATCTTAAGCTACTGAAGGGGATGCCAATTCTTAAAATGACTAGTCGGTTCGTTACATTCTCCCTCTCTTAAACAAACGTTCGTCCTCGAACGTGCCAAGAATCCTTCCGAGGACATTAAATTACTGAGTGGATTATTACACACACACTCGCGGGTGATTCTACGTCACTATAAATTTAACATGGATCCGACAACGCCATGTCAATTGAAGATTATTTCTTTCATCCATACTTATAACTTTAAAACCAAATTTCTTACACTCCAAACATTTTAAAAAGGCTTGATTTTCATATCAACACACGATATTAGTCTCAACCGGTTGTAGCAACTCGTGCCTACGCATACATCATACGTATGTCCATAATGTCACGACCCAAAATCCGCATGTCGTGATGGCGCCTATCTCAATACTACGCAAGCCGACAATCTCAATAAACCACAATTTCTTTTATATTTAAAAACATAATATTTGAATTCAATAGAAAACCTCACAATTACAGATACATAACACTACCAAAACCCGGTGTAAATGAGTGCATGGACATCTAAATGATAGCAAAGTCTGACTGATAAAATCACTGTATGAAAATATAGAACAGTACAATAACTGAAAGGAAGAGAGTCAAGGTCAATGAACACCGGGCAGCTACCTTGATAGTCTCCAACTGATAATACTCTAAGATCTAACAGTCGCCATATTCGGAAGCACCTAGATCTGCACACGAGGTGCGGAGTGTAGTATGAGTACAACCAACTCAATAAGTAACAAGACTAACCTTTGGGTTGAAAGTAGTGACGGGCTCAGCAGGTACAGTCCAGTATAGGAATAACAGTACAAATATGTATGCATGCTTTTAAGTTCAACAGTTAAACTCAGTACAAGAAAAATAGATCAATATTGAATGATATGAGGAATATGACATCTCAGTGGAAAAACCTCGTATACTCACGATCACAATTACTGGGTTACTCAGTACTGTATATGGCCAATCCAGTCCAGGGAAATTTTATCTCGTATGTATATATATATATATATATATATATATATATATATATATATATATACACACACACACACACACACATCAACTGACAGTCATTGACTCAATACTGTATAAGGCCAAATCCAGCCTAGGGGTAAATTTATCCCCAAATTATAATGATTCAGACCAGATCCATGTCCGGAGAAATTCATCACAAATATAAATAAGTAAGGCAAGTCCATGCCCTGGGAAGTCCATCCCGAATATAAATCATCTACGCTCACTGTGGGGGGTGCACACGTGCAGACTCCGAAGGCGCTCCTTCAGCCCAAGCGTGATATAAAGCCGATAGGGCCTGCTGCAGGCGGGCAACCCCGATTCATATAATAATAATAATATATATAAAGCCGATATGGCCTGTTGCAGACGGGCAGCCCTGATCCCACAAATATCCTCACAATTGATGAACATGACTAAGTATGAAATGTAAATTTTAAAATAGTTAAATTCAACAGCAACACGACCCTATGGTTCCCAAAATATCGGCACGTAGCCTAAACATGATCTTTAATACGAGTCTTAGCTCAATTTTCCTAACACGTGGAGAATATTCAGATAATAACATGATTCTTTAATTTTTATAACTCCACAGAATTTATTCAAGTAAAAAATTCTATGATGCACGCCCACACGCTCGTTACCTAGCATGTGTGTCACCTCCAACAATTGATATAACACAAAATTCGGGGATCCATACCCTCAGAATCAAATTTAGAAATGTTACTTACCTCAAACCGTAAAATTACTTATTCTGCTATGCCCTTGCCTCGCGAATCGGCCTCCGAACGTCTCAAATCTAGACACAATTAATTCGGTTTCGTCAATACAAATTATAGGAATTAATTCCATATGAAAATACAAAATTTTCAATAAAATCCGAAATCGCACTCAAAAATTACCCGTGGGGCCCACATTTCGGAACCCGACAAAGGTTACAAAATATGAACACTCATTCAACCACGAGTCCAACCATACCAAATTTACCCATTTCCGACATCAACTAGACCTCCAAATCTTAAATTCTTATTTTGAAATCCCTAGGTCCAAATTCCCGATTTAAACCTCAAAAACACGTAATCTAGTCGGATTATTCGATGATAATTCAATATTATAGAGTAGAAATAATCACAAGTGACTTACCTCATGTTTTCCCGTGAATTCCCTCTGAAAATCGCCCCAAAACCGTGCTTGAAAGCCCAAAAATGGCAAAACTCGGAACCCCTTCAAAATGTATACTGCCAGGGCTTTCGCATCTGCGGTATTTTAACTGCTTCTACGGACACGCTTTTGCGAAGAAGCTATCTGCTTCTGCGATGATTCCAAACTCCCCCTCCCCCATTTCCGCTTTTGCGATCAATCAGCCGCATCTACGACCTTGTAGGTGCGGCAAAATCTTTGCACCTGCACAACCTGCCCTGCCCTTCACTCCTGGCCGCTTCTCCGATGGTCATTGCGCACCTGCGGTGTCGCACCTGCGGTGTCGCACCTGCGGTCAAAGCTTCGCAGGTGCGGTTACACCAGAAGCAAAATTTCTAGATTTTCCTAAGTCCAAATTTTAGATCTGTTAACCATCCGAAACTCACCCGAGGCCCCCGAGACCTCAACCAAATACACCAACAAGTCCTAAAATATCATACGAACTTAGTCGAGCCTTCAAATGACATCAAACAATGCTAAAAACACGAATCATACCAAATTCAAGCCTAATGAAACTAAGAAAATAATAACTTCTACATTCGATGTCGAAACCTATCAAATCAAGTCCGATTAACCTCAAATTTTGCACACAAGTCATAAATGATATAACAGACCTATGAAAATTTTCAGAACTGGATTCCGACCCCGATATCAACAAGTCAACTCCTCAGTCAAACTTCCAAACTTAGATTTTTATTTTAGCCATTTCAAGTCTAATTTAACTACGGACTGCCAAATAACTTTTCGGACAAGCTCCTAAGTCCAAAATCACCATATGGAGGGGTCGTTTACACATAAATCAATATCCGGATAACTAATTTAACTTAATCTTTAAATCTTGGAACTAAGTGTTCCAATTCATTCCAAAACCTCACTGGACCTGAACCAATTACCCCGACAAGTCATATAATAACTGTAAAGCACAAATTGAGCAGTAAATGAGAAAATGGGATTGTAATACTCAAAACGATCGGCCGAATCGTTACATATAACCACATCTCTAGTCATAATAGTTGTTCATAATCAATTTCAGCATCGTCAATTAACCTCATATTAACCAAAACTTTATTTTGAGTTTTCACAACACTGACAACAAAATGTGAGACATGAAGACCTCATAATTATTTACCCGACTTAACGAGTCACATTTAACGCCACCTGGACACTCACCTCGTGGGCTAAAACTCAATAATTACAGCACGAAATGGCTAAATATGCACAGAAAAACACATACAAAAATTATCAAATAAGTCTAATAGGCATGACTCCTTATTAGTACCATAGTACAATTTTAAATTTGATGAAGGGAGAATTTAAAACACATGAATTTAATCACAAAGATCTCATTATGATATAACTTCCACCGCAACACGTAGCTCGGGTTAAACATATGAAAATCATATGAAAATGCGAGGATCCCATCCTCAACTCTCAATCACAAGTATTATGCACATTGTGCCAACTGAAACTTTCCATTTCTTTTTCTTTTTTTTAATAAATTCCGTCAAAAGAATTCACAACACATAATGAACCCCCATACCGGTAGGGCATATAATTCATAAAATTAAAATTAATTATCTCAAAATTACACCAAAACCCACTGTAGTGAGTAACAGAAAGTCACTTTTTGACTCATAGCCCTCAATAGTTTGCAAAACAAAATGATAGACACGGGATAACAACATCAAATATCCCAACGGGGATAAATACGTGAGTGGTGTACAAATCACAAACTCGCCCTATATGGAGAATGATAGGAGGTCTTACCTCGATGATCAGAATTGAATCAAAATAAGAACGACACCATCTGGTGTAGCAGCCTTAGCCATACCATAGAAAATTTATCAACGGGCCGGGCCTCCCCCTCTAGGCGCCCTCTACCCGCCTGTCCTCCACACCTAACTGGCTATGCATGTGTGGTAGTAACTGGAACAAAGCCTGTAGTGTGTGTGTTCTGATGAAATCTACCTCTCCCAAGCCTGGAAAAATCTCTCATGATGTGCCTAGTATCACCACACTCATAACAACCCCTCTGAGGTCGTGGCTGCTCATACAGAGTCTGTGCCGGATATCTAGAATAACCACTGTAAGAACCTCATACCGGTGGTGCACTAAAAGTTCTAACTAGAGCATTGCGAGTATTCTGAATTATGGACTAGGCTGACTAACTGCCCAAGCCTCCGCCATGATAAGTGATAGCTACAGAGTACAATCCACTAAATTCTATAAAATTTCGAGACCTCATGGCCTCATGTAGACTCCATTTCCTTACTTCGAACACGTTCTAACATCCTGGAAATCTCTACTTGCTGAAACGGAGTATCAGACTGCAACTCTCGAGCGATACATATTTAAAAATCATAATAGAGCCCTTCGATGAATCTGCGGACTCGCTCTCTAACTATATGAAACAAAATAGGTGCATGACGAGTTAACTCATTGAACGTGATAGCATATTTTGACACCGTTATAGTGCCCTGATGTAACCGTTCAAACTCTGTGCGCCACACATCCTGTAGAGTCTGGGGAACAAACTCTTTCAAAAACATCTCTGAAAATTGAGCCCAAGTTGGTGGTGTTGCATCGACTGGTCTACCCTCTTCAAAAACTTGCCACCATTGATATGCTGCTCCTGACAGTTAAAATGTAGTAAAGGCAACTCCACTCACTTCCACAATACCCATGGTGCGGAATACGGTGATACTTTTCTAGAAATCCCTGGGCATCCTCGGTAGTTATGCCACTAACAGTAGGTAGGCTATACCTCTTATATCTATCAAGTCTCTTTTGTTCTTCTTCTAACATCTCTGGCCTGACCTCGGGCTGAACCAGAATAACAGGTGTTATCGGTACCACACCCAGAACCTGACTAATGTGAACATGTTGCTCTGGAGTACATGCGGTAGAAGTCTGAACTTCTCCCCTAATCTGTGAAGTATTTGGTGCAACAGAGATCAATCCTGCTCGAGTTAAAGTACCAAACATGTTCAGGAACTGTGCTAAAGTATCCTGAAGTCTCAGGGTAACAACAGGTGTCGCTGGTGCCTATCCCCCAACCGGAGCTACTGGCGGCTCCTCGACTACTACTCTGACAGGTGCCCTAGCTATGGCACGTGCCATTCTTCGGCCCTGGCCTCTTACGGCCCTAGTAGGATACGTTGGTGTCTGTTCAGCTGTAACGACCCGGCCAATTATTTTGAGTATTACAAGCCAGTTCCCCAATTTACTGCCCAATTTATGCTCTACAGTTGTTATGTGACTTACGGGGGTGATTGGTTCGGGTCCGGTAAGGTTTTGGAATGAATTGGAACACTTAGTTCCAAGGTTTAAAGCTTAAGTTGAAATAGTGACCGGATGTCGACTTATGTGTAAACCACCCCAGTATAGAGTTTTGATGATTTCAATAGCTCCGTATGGTGATTTTGGACTTAGGGGCGTGTCCGAAAAATTATTTCAAAGCCCGTAGCTAAATTATGCTTGAATTAGGGTATGATTCGTGGTTTTAGCATTGTTTGATGTGATTTGAGGTTTCGACTAAATTCGTATGATGTTTTAGGACTTGTTGGTGTATTTGGTTGAGGTCCCAAGGGCCTCAGGTGAGTTTCGGAGGGTTAACAGATCAATTTTTAGACTTGTAGCTTTGTTGGAATATTTCTGATGCACTATCTAGTTTACTTCATCGTGTTCGCGAGAGGAGTCTCGCGTTCACGAAGAGGAATTGAGGGACATGCAAGATTTGCTCTTCGCGTTCGCGAAAGGTTGGGTAGGTTGTGCATCGGGAATGCGAGAGGGTTGTCGCGAAAAAGAGAGGGAGCCGGGGTTGGACCAAACGCGTTGGCCTACGTTCGCGAAGGCCTGGGGTCGTTAACCATCACGTTCGCTAGTAGGATCTCGCATTCACGAAGAAGAAATTGGGGAAGCATATTTTTGTGCTTCGCGATCGCGAGGCAAGGGCCGCGTTCGCGAAGAAGGAATCGCTGGGCAGAGAGTTTAAGTTCTGAAAATGGGACTTCGTCCTATTTTCCATTTTTGACGAATTGGAGCTCGGAAGGAGGCGATTTTCCGGAGATTTTCAAGGAAAACAATGGGGTAAGTGTTCTTAACTCAATATTGGTCATATTACCCGAATCCATTGTTGTTTTTAACATTTAATCGGTGAATTAAGTTGGAAAATTTGAAAAACCCTCTTGGTTTAATTTGAAGATTTGAGGGTTGAGTTGATGTCGGAATTTGGTAAAATGCACATGGTTGGACTCGTAGTTGAATGAGCGTTCTTATTTTGTATGTTTTGTCGGGTTCCAAGATGTGGGCCTCACGGGTGATTTTTGGGTGCAATTTCGGATTTTTGTAGGAAAATTAGTATTTTTATATGGAATTAATTCCTATAATTTATATTGACTAAATCGAATTATTTGTGGCTAGATTAGAGGCATTTGGAGTTCGATTCGCGAGGCAAAGGCATTGTAGAATAAAGAATTTCACGGTTTGAGGTAAGTAACAGTTCTAAATTTTGTCTTGAGGGTATGAAACCCCAGATTTTGTGATATGTGATTGGTTTTGAGGTGACACACATGCTAGGTGACGGGCGTATGGGCGTGCACCGTAGGAATTGTGCCTTGAGAAATTCCATGTAACTGTATGGTTGAATAATTTGTTGATATCCGTACATTTTTTACGTATTTGAGAAATCGAACTATAAATCATCCAGTGTTTCATGTATCATGTTTTGTATTTCAGCAAAGTGCATTTGGATGGTAATTTTACTTATAATGTGGAGCTGGTGGCCATTTTAGACCGGCAGGTTCGAAAGTTGAGATCAAAGAACATAGCTTCAGTGAAAGTGCAGTGGAGAGGCCAGCCAGTCGGAGAAGCTACTTGGGAGACGGAGCTGGAGATGCGGAGCAAATATCCACACCTATTTGAGACTCCAAGTATAATTCTAAACCCGTTCGAGAATGAACGATTGTTTAAGAGTGGGAGAATGTAATGACCCGACTGGTCATTTTGAGTATTACAACCTCGTTCCCTTATTTATTGCCCAATTTATGCTCTAGAGTTGTTATGTGACTTGTCGGGGTGATTGGTTTGGGTCCGGTGAGGTTTTGGAATGAATTAGAACATTTAGTTCCAAGGTTTAAAGCTTAAGTTGAAATAGTGACTGGATGTGGACTTATGTGTAAATGACCCCGGAATAGAGTTTTATGATTCCAATAGCTCTGTATGGTGATTTTGGACTTATGAGCGTGTCCGGAAAATTATTTGGAAATACGTAGCTAAATTAGTCTTGAATTGGGGTATGATTCATGGTTTTAGCATTGTTTGATGTGATTTGAGGTTTTGACTAAGTTCGTATGATGTTTTATGACTTGTTGGTATATGTGTTTGAGGTCTCGGGGGCCTCAGTGAGTTTCAGAGGGTTAACGGATCAATATTTGGACTTGTAGCTTTGCTGGAATTTTTCTGATGCACTATCTGGTTTCCTTCATCGCGTTCTCGAGAGGAGTCTCGCGTTCATGAAGAGGAACTGAGGGATAGGCAAGATATGCTCTTTGCGTTCGCGAAGGAGAGGATGCGTTCGCGAAGGGTTGGGCAGGTTGTGCATCGCGAACGCGAGAGGGTTGTCGCGTTCGCGAAGAAGAGAGGGAGCTAGGGTTGGACCAAACACATTCGCGTGAGAGCCTTCGCGTTCGCGAACGCCTGAGGTCGTTAACCATTGCGTTCGCGAGTAGGATCTCGCGTTCGCGAAGAAGAAATTGGGGCAGCAGAATTTTGTGCTTCGCGAACGTGAGGCAAGAGCTGCGTTCGCGAAGAAGGAATCGCTGGGTAGAGAGTTTAAGTTCTGAAAATGGGATTTTTGACGAATTGGAGCTCGGAAGGAGGCAATTTTCGGGATATTTTAAATGAAAACATTGGGGTAAGTGTTCTTAACTTAATATTGGTCAAATTACCTAAATCCATGGTTGTTTTTAACAATTAAACGGTAAATTAAGTTGGAAAATTTAAAAAACCCTCTTGGTTTAATTTGAAAATTTGAGGGTCAAGTTGATGTCGGAATTTGGTAAAATTTGTATAATTGGACTCGGGTTTGAATGAGCGTTTTTATTTTATAAATTTTGCCGGGTTCCGAGATGTGGGCCCCACGGGCGATTTTTTGGTGCAATTTCGGATATATGTTGGAAAATTAATATTTTCATATGGAATTAATCCCTATAATTTGTATTGACTGAATCAAATTATTTATGGCTAGATTCGAGGCGTTTGGAGGCCGATTCGTGAGGAAAAGGCATTGCAGAATAAAGAATTTCACGGTTTGAGGTAAGTAACAGTTATAAAGTTGGTCCTGAGGGTATGAAAACACGGATTTTGTGATATGTGATTGGTTTTGAGGTGACGCACATGCTAGGTGACGGGAGTGTGGGCGTGCACCGTAGGAATTATGACTTGATAAATTCCATGTA
This sequence comes from Nicotiana tomentosiformis, assembly GCF_000390325.3. Lineage (NCBI taxonomy): Eukaryota > Viridiplantae > Streptophyta > Magnoliopsida > Solanales > Solanaceae > Nicotiana > Nicotiana tomentosiformis. The sequence goes on from NC_090813.1 coordinate 50,121,220, forward strand.
ACTGTATGGTTGAATAATTTGTTGATATCCGTACATTTTCCACGTATTTGAGAAATCGAACTATAAATCATGATTAAGACGTGTGTTGACATTGTAGGGACCCACAGAGGCCGTGTACATGTAAATTATCTGCTAAATTATTTTTTTGCACTCAGTCACAGTTTTACTTGCACATTACATCTCAGTCTCTATTGTTCATTATTGATGTATCATATCATTGATATTTGGGCTGCTTATCATGATTTCTGAGAGCCCGAGAGACTGGAGAGGTTGATGACTGAGTGAGGTCGAGAGCCTGATTGTGAGGATATTTATGGGATCGGGTTGCACACCGCAGTATGTTTCATTGTTATATGCCATGATTGGATTGTTATTGCGCTTGCGCTGAAGGAGCCCCTCCGGAGTTTGTACACCCCCCAAAGAGAGCAGGTACCTACTGAGTGTGAGTGTCGAGTGATGAGTATTGAGAGGAATGAGTGACTGTAAGGAAAGAGTGATTGTGAGGTTGGAGTGAATGGGAGGACCGAGTGACTTTTACTCTGAGAGGATGCATTGATTTCATTATTGCTGCATTTCAGTGTCATATATCACTGTTTTGAAAAATTCTAAAAGAAATTATCTTCTGTTTCAGTCGAATTTGATATGAAATTACTGTTTGAGTTTTAAATGTTGAACATGAAAGCATGTCTATCTTCTTATGTTAGAAATTACGGTAATTGGACTTAGCCGTGAAGCTCGTCACTATCTTCAGCTCTTTATTTAGTATTGTTACTTGCTGAGTTGGTTGTACTCATACTACACCATACACCTCGTGTGCAGATCCAAGTACTTCCGGACACGGTGATTGCTATTTTTTTAAGCTTTATCCGTTGGAGACTATCGAGGTTGCTGCTTGACGTCCGCAGACCTTGACTCTCTTTCCTTTTAGTTTTCGTACTGTTCTATATTATCAGACAATGTTTTATCAGTCAGTTATCATTTAGATGCTCATGTACTCAGTGACAGTGGATTTTGGGAGTGTTTGTATCGGTATTTGCGAGATTTTTGGTATTGTATTTAAATATTATGTTTTCAAAATTAAAGGAAATCGTGATTTATTAAGGTTGTCGGCTTGCCTAGTATTAAGATATGTGCCATCACGATAGGTGTGATTTTGGGTCGTGATATCAGCTGACCCGGTAGCACGTGTCCTCACCATATGTGAGATAATAGAGATACAAAGACTCAAATTCCAAAATCAACAATTTTCACACGACATGAATGAAAGAAGTGGAAATTTCCTAACAGTTCTGTAGCCTCTCAAAGATAAGTACAGACGTCTCCGTACTGATCCGCAAGACTCTACTAAACTTGTTCGTGACTCGTAGAACCTATGAACCTAGAGCTCTAATACCAACTTGTCACGACCCAAAATCCCACCTCAGGCGTCCTGATGGCACTTAATCTCTAAGACTAGGTAAGCCGATTTCAATTTCATTTGAAGCTATTTTTTTTGAAACAAATAATTTACAAGTGTCGAAACCAAAAGCGAAAACAAATATAACAACCTCCCAAGACTGGTAATACTGAGTCATAAACTCTAACTGAATACATGCAATGATCTCAAGGATCAGATATACAATACTGTTCGAATAAGAGTTGACAGTACAATAAAATGGAAAGACTCCAAGGGACTGCGACGGCCAAGCAGCTCTACCTTGAATCCTTACGATCAACACACTAACTCTGTCCGAGTCCGATATCTCCAATACCTGGCTCTGCACAAAAATGTGCAGAAGGTAGTATGAGTACACCACAGTCGGTACCTAGTAAGTATCAAGACTAACCTCGATGGAGTAGTGACGAAGTACAGTCAAGACACTCACTAGTCAAATAACATGTGGAGTATAGCATACAAAAATAATAGAAAGACAAATGGCAGTGATAGCAACAATAAATCAACTAGTGGTATAAACAACAAGGCAACAAGAACACCAAAAATATTTCCCAAATGAATAATGAACACAAGCACAACTAATTAATCAAGTCCTTCAAAATATACATCTTTTATCTACAAGTTTTTCGAATAGACATCTTTAGAATATAATCCTTTCAAATAAATATATTGCGAATATAATTTTTTCAAATAAATATCTTTCGAATATAATTTTTCAAATAAAATCTTTCGAATATAATTCTTTCAAATAAACTCTTTCGAATATAATCCTTTCAAATAAAATATCTTTTGAATATAATTCCTTCAAATAAATATATTCCGAATAAAATCCTTTCAAATAAAATATTTTTCGAATATAATTCCTTCAAATAAATATCTTTCGAATATAATCCTTTCAAATAAATATCATTTGGATATAATTCTTCAAATAAAATCTTTCGAATATAATTCTTTTCAAGTAAAAGTCATCATGTGACACCTCATTTCAAAATCATAAAAATTACGGGTCTCAGTCCACTTTCATATTTCCACAACACCTCTTGCCCATATCTTTATCACAACCGCACAGATAACTCACGTACCAATATTATCATCATTTACTCACGGCACCTCGTGCCCACATTTCATATCACAAATGCACGGGCAATACACAAGGCAGGAAATATAATAATATAATGGAATGAATAAGAAGTGAACAATGAGAAATTACAAAAAGAAAAAAATACAGCAAATAGAGGTAAACAACAAGAGCGCTCCCGAGGTACCGCCTCGTAATCCCAATAGTAAATATGCAACAACAGGGAGATCTCCCTAGGAATTGCCTCGCAATCCCAAAAGTAAATATGCAATAGTAGGGGGAGTTTCCGAGGAATCGCCTCGTAGTCCTAAAAGTAAATATGCAAACAGGGGGATCTCCCGAGTAAACGCCTCTGTGATGACCCAAAATATCATCTTTAAATTTAATAAGTAATTATATGTTCTAAAACCTCTAAAAGCACCATTTATCATTCCTCGACTTACGTGCGTAATCCGTACAATTTTCCGAAAATTTTTATGTGAAAAATGGATTAAAATGGGAAATAGAGCTTTAAAACTAAACTAAGTTGACTTTGGTCAATATTTTGAGAAAATGGAACCGGATAAGTATTTTGAAAATTTTGGTAGGTCTGTATCGTGATTTGGGACTTGGGCATATGCTCGGAATCAAATTCCGAGGTTCCTAACCCGAGTTATGAAATTTTGATGAAAAGTTAAAAGCTTGAAAGCTTAATGATTTCTAAGAAATTTTTGATGTTGGATTTATTGACCTCGGGTCCGTATTTTGATTCCAGAGCTCGGTATAGGTCCACTATAATATTTATGACTTGTCTGCCAAATTTGATGCAAATCCGAGCTAATTTGACGTGATTCGGACGCCCGGTTGTAAAAATATAAGTTTTAAAGTTCTCTTGAAAACTTCCTTTGATTTGGTGTCCGATTCGTAGTTCTAGTTGTTATTTTGGCGATTCGATCATGCGAGCAAGTTCGTATGATGTTTTAGAACTTGTGTGCATGTTTGGTTTGGAGTCCCGAGGGCTCGGGTGAGTTTCGGATAGGCTACGGGATGTTTTGGACTTTGAAAATCTGGTATTTTGCTGCAGCAGGTGTTCTGGCATGTTCTTCTTCGCGTTCGCGATGGTACTCACGCGAACGCGAAGAGTAAACTGGGCAGCTGGATTTTTCTTCTTCGCGAACGCGAAGCGATGGGGGCATTACCCTTCGCGAACACAACCATCTCCTCGCGAACACGTAGTGTTAGGCACACCTGGGGGAGGGTCGATCATTCCTTCAGCGCGAACGCGAGCTATGCCTCGCGAACGCGAAGGCCAGGGGGGGAACCTTCGCGAACACGAAGGAGGACTCGCAAACGCGAAAGCCACGGGCTACTACTCATCGCGAACGCGACAGGCCCTTCGCGAACGCGAAGAAGGCCTGACCCCTGTGACTTAAAACAGAACCAAAAACGGGATTTTTTCCATTTTTCACAAACCCTCAATTATAACTCGGCTTAGGGGCGATTTCAAAGGAGTTTTTCACAATTTCGGACTAGGTAAGTGTTCTTTATCATATAGTGATTGTATTTCACAAATCCATGTCTATATTCATCATTTATTTCGGATTTAGATGGAAGAAATTAGAATTTTTGTAAAACTTTCCAAAAACAAAAAATTAAGATTTGAAGGTTCATTTGATATCGAAATTGGACAAATTTGATATGGTTGAACTCGTATCAGAACGGGTGTTCGGATTTCGCAAGTCTTTTTGGGATTTGAGACGTGGGTCCCATTGCAAAATATTTTAATGAATTTCGGATTTTTATCCGAAAAATTTGTAAATTCATATGGAATTAATTCCTATGATTAGTATTGAATATATTGAATTGTTTGTGAATAGATTTGAAACTTTCGGAGGCAAATTTAAAAGGAAAAGCTGTGGTTTAATAATTGATTGGAATTTGCAAAGCAAGGTAAGTGTCGGGGTTAACCTTGACTTGAGGAATAGAACCCTTAAATTGTTTGTTATGTGAATTGCATGTAAACGACGTATAGGCGAGGTGACGAGTGTCTATACGTCGTCAAATTAATCGTTTGCCTGCTTACTTGAAAAATCATAAATTATTTTTAATCATAAATTAATTATTATAATAATTGTTTCTCTCTTATTCTTTGCAAATATAAACTCTTGAATTCCTGCATTAATTATTACATGCTACTTGAATTATGTGCCTTAATTGTTATTTGACATTTAGCATATTAAATATTAAACTGCCTATTTGCTCCCTGATTTCCATAATAATTTGCTATTTGTCATTGTTTGCTTCATAATTAAATCATAATTATTGTATGCTTGTTGTCTTGTAATTTTATATTAATTGTTACATTTATTGGGAAAATTTCTTCTATAAGAATTGGTAAATGAAAATGTTGGAGGAGCGGGTTGCACGCCGCAACATGATTGATTATAATGAATATATTCGAGGATCGGGTTGTACGTCATAACAGACTTATTAAAAGTCTATATTGGAGGATCGGGTTGCATGCTGTAAGAGACTTATTAAAAGTCTATATTGGAGGATCGGGTTGCACGCCGCAACAGACTTATTAAAAGTCAATATAGGAGGATCGGGTTGCACGCCGCAACAGACTTATTAAAAGTCAATATTGGAGGACCGGGTTGCACGCCGCAACAGACTTATTAAAAGTTAATATTGGAGGATCGGGTTGCACGCCGCAACAGACTTGATTAAAATGAATATGTTGGAGGAGCGGGTTGCACGCCGCAACAGAACTGAATGTGGATATATTGTGAGAGCGGGTTGCACACTGTAACAGAAATAATGGAAATGATAATTGGTTATGATTGTTGAGTTGCCTTCAATTATTATAAATGAATTACCTGATTTATTTCTATTATTGTTGTTGTTACTAATGTTGCGTACAGGTTAATGTAAGTGAACCGCCTTAGCCTCGTCACTACTTCGTCGAGGTTAGGCTCAGCACTTACCAGTACATGGGGTCGGTTGTACTGATACTACACTCTGCACTTCTTGTGCAAATTTTAGAGTTGGTCCCAGCGGCGTACCATAGACTTGCTCGGATTTCAGCTATCAGAGGAGACTTGAGATATAACTGCATGGCGTCCGCAGTCTGAAGTCCCCGTCTATTGTACTTTAGTTGTGTGTTTATTTCCAGACAGCTTTATTTTATTTAGACCTTTATTTGTATTTATTCTAGAAGCTCGTGCACTTGTGACATCAATTATGGGATGGTATTTAGACACCGTTATTATTATGGATTATTTCAAAATTGCTTCCGCATTTGCTTCCTTGTTATTAATAAATTTAAAAATTATTTTAAAAATGGATAATGTTATTCTAACGTTGGCTTGCCTAGCAAGTGAAGTGTTAGGCGCCATCACGGTCCGGAGGTGGGAATTTCGGGTCATGACAGTTGGTATCAGAGCACTAGGTTATATAAGTCTCACGAGTCACGAGAAAGCTTAGTAGAGTCTGAAGGATCGGTACAGCGACGTCTGTACTTATCTCTCAGAGGCTATGAAGTTTAGGAACAATATCACTTCTTTCTTATTCTGTCATGCGATTTTATTCTATCATCGATGATTGAACCATTCTACTCTTATTCTCTCGCAGATGGTGAGAACGCGTAATACATCTACCGATCGACAGGGACCAGAACCCCCGGTGGCAACTATGTCCAGGGGTAGAGGTTGAGGCCAAGGTCGTGGTAGAGGCTGAGGTAGAGGTCAGTCCAGAGCTCAAGCAGCTGCACTTCTTGAAGAACCTCAGATAGACCTTCAGGAGGAGGTCCCAGTTCAGAATGTACCAGTTGGACCAGTTCAGGTCCCGGAATGATTCATAGCCACTCCAGTGCTTCAGGACACTCTACTCCGATTGGTGAGTCTTATAGAGGGTGTGGCCCGTAATGGTACATTTCCAGTGGCACCAGCCGTCTCACAGGCTGGGGGAGGAGCACAAACTCCCACTACTCCCTCTTCGGAGCAGATGGCTCCCTAGAATCAGGCTCCAGCAGCCCCGCCAGTTGGGGTAGTTCAACCAGTTGTTGTGGCACAGACCGGTGATAGGCCTGCCATGTCTTTTGAGACCATATTGAGACTGGATAAGTTTGCCAAGCTCTTTCCAGTTCACTTCAGTGGTACACCTTCTGAGGACCCACAGGATTATCTTGAACGCTGCCATGAGGTGCTACAAAACATGGGTATAGTTGAGACCAATGGAGTTGATTTTGCTGTATTCCAGATGATGGGTTCCGCCAAGAGGTGGTGGAGAGATTACACATTGACCCGAGCAGTCGGATCACCTGTACTTACCTGGGAGCAGTTCTCTCAACTATTTCTGGAGAAGTTCCTCCCTATCACACTGAGAGAGGAATTCCGCAAGCAATTTGAGCGTCTACAGCAAGGCAGTATGACTGTTACTCAGTATGAGTCCCGTTTTGTGGATTTGGCTCGTCATGCTTTCCTTTGACTACCTATAGAGGGAGAGAGAGTGAGGAGGTTCATTGAGGGACTCACTCACCCTATCAGACTTTAGATGGCCAAGGAGACTGGAAGTAAGATTTCTTTTCAGGCGGCTGCTAATGTCGCAAGGAGTATCAAGATGGTTCTTGCACAAGGAAGAGGGCAGAGGTACGATAAGAGGCCTTGTTAGTTCGGTGGTTATAGTGGTGCCTCGTCTGGAGGCCGGGGTAATTTTGGTAGGGGTCATCCTCCCAGACCGTTTCATCCAGCACTTCATGTATCTCCCGGTGCTTCAGGGAGTCACGGTCCTATTATGCCTTACTCTGGGCAGCCAGTATTCAGTGCACATTCAGCTCCTATCAGTGCACCACCACTCTAGAGTTACTACAGTGGTTATCCGACCCATCTGGGTCAGCTTCAGCTTCAGTAGCCACGGTATCAGGATGGGTGTTATGAGTGTGGGAACATTGGTCACATCAGGAGGTATTGCCCTAGATTGGCGAGTAACAGATCTCGGCAAGATTTTTGTGCCATCATACCGGCACCGGTTGTTTCACCGCCTGCTCAACCAGCTAGAGGTAGGGGTCAGGCAGTTAGAGGTGGAGGTCAGGCCATTAGAGGTGGAGGTCAGGCCATTAGAGGTGGATGTCAGACCGTTAGAGGTGGAGGCCAGCCAGTTAGAGGCCGTCCCAGAGATGCAGTTCAGAGTGTTGGGGCCCAGCCCCTATTTTATGCTTTTCCAGCTAGGCCTAAGGCCGAGTCATCTGATGCTGTGTTCACAGGTATTATTCCAGTTTGCCATAGAGATGCTTCAGTTCTATTTGATCCAGGATCTACTTATTCCTATGTGTCCTCCTATTTTGCTTCATATTTGGTTGTGCCTTGTGATTATCTGAGTGCTTCTGTGTGTGTATCGACACCGGTGGGAGACTCTGTTGTAGAAGATCATGTCTACCGTTTGTGTGTGGTTACTATTGGTAATCTTGAAACTAGTGTGGATCTTCTACTTTTTGATATGGTAGATTTTGATGTCATCTTGGGTATGGATTGGTTGTCTCCTTATCATGCTATATTGGACTGTCATGCCAAGACAGTGACCCTAGCTATGCCGGGGTTACCTCGGTTAGAGTGGAAAAGAACTCCTGAACATTCTGCTAGCAGGGTTATTTCTTATATGAAAGCTTGGCATATGGTAGAGAAAGCATGTCTAGCCTATTTAGCTTATATTCGCTATCCCAGTGCGGATGTCCCTTCTATGGACTCAGTGCCAGTTGTTCGTGAATTTTCAGAAGTATTTCCTGCAGATCTGCCGGGGATGCCACCCGATAGAGATATTGACTTCTGTATTGATTTGGCTCCGGGCACTCAGCCCATTTCTATTCCACCTTACCATATGGCCCCTTCAGAGTTGAAAGAATTGAAAGAGCAGTTACAAGACTTTCTTGATCAGGGATTCATTAGACCCAGTGTCTTGCCCTGGGGTGCACCAGTATTATTTGTAAAGAAGAAAGATGGCTCGATAAGGATGTGTATAGACTATCGACAGTTGAACAAGGCCACTATCAAAAAAATATACCCGCTGCCAAGAATTGATGACTTATTTGATCAGCTTCAGGGTGCCAAGGTATTTTCGAAAATTGATTTGAGATCTGGTTACCATCAGTTGAAGATTAGAGCATTTGATGTCCCTAAGACAGCTTTTCGGACTCGGTATGGGCATTACGAGTTCCTAGTGATGTCATTTGGGTTGACAAATGCTCCAGCAGCATTTATGGATTTGATGAATCGGGTGTTCAAGCCTTATTTGGATTCTTTTGTGGTTGTATTCATTGATGATATCTTGATTTACTCCAGCAGTCGAGAGGAGCATGAGCAGCATCTTCGAAGTGTGCTTCACACATTGAAGAATAATCAGTTATATGCCAAATTTTCAAAATGTGAGTTTTGGTTAGACTCAGTTGCCTTTTTGGCACATGTTATATCGGCAGAAGGCATAAAGGTGGATCCTAAGAAGATTGAGGCTGTTCAGAATTGGCCTAGACCTACTTCAGTTACAGAGATCCAGAGTTTCCTGGGTTTGGCAGGTTATTATCGTCGGTTCGTGGAAGGGTTTTCATCTATATCAAGCACATTGACCAGACTAACCCAGAAAGGTGTTCCATTCAGATGGTCATACGAGTGTGAGTTGAGCTTTCAGAAGCTCAAGACCGCTTTGACTACGGCGCCAGTATTGGTATTACCCACAGGTTCAGGATCGTATATGGTATATTGTGATGCATCTCACATTAGGCTTGGTGCAGTATTAATGCAAAATGGCAAGGTAATTGCATATGCGTCGCGGCAGTTGAAAGTTCACGAGAAGAATTATCACGTTCATGACTTAGAATTGGCAGCCATTATTCATGCGTTGAATATTTGGAGGCATTACCTCTACGGTGTCTTGTGTGAGGTATTTACTGATCATTGCATGCCATAACAAACTTATTAAAAGTCTATATTGGAGTACCGGGTTGCACGCCGCAATAGACTTATTAAAAGTCTATATTGGAGAATCGGGTTGCACGCCAGAACAGACTTATTAAAAGTCTATATTGGAGGATCGGGTTGTACGCCGCAATAGACTTATTAAAAGTCAATATAGTAGGATCGGGTTGCACGCCGCAACACACTTATTAAAAGTCAATATTGGAGGATCGGGTTACACGCCACAACAGATTTATTAAAAGTCAATATTGGAGGATCGGATTGCACGCCGCAACAGACTTGTTAAAAAGTTAATATTGGAGGATCGGGTTGCATGCCGCAACAGACTTGATTAAAATGAATATGTTGGAGGAGCGGGTTGCACGCCGCAACAGAACTGAATGTGGATATATTGTGAGAGCCGGTTGCACGCTGCAACAGAAATAATGGAAATGATAATTGGTTATGATTGCTGAGTTGCCTTCAATTATTATAAATGAATTACCTGATTTATTTCTATTATTGTTGTTGTTACTAATATTGCGTACAGGTTAATGTAAGTGAACCGCCTTAGCCTCATCACTACTTCGTCGAGGTTATGCTCAGCACTTACCAGTACATGGGGTCGGTTGTACTGATACTACACTCTACACTTCTTGTGTAGATTTTGGAGTTGGTCCCAGCGACGTACCATAGACATGCTCAGATTTCAGCTATCAGAGGAGACTTGAGGTATAACTGCATGGCGTCCACAGTTCTGAAGTCCCCGTCTATTGTACTTTAGCTGTGTGTTTATTTTCAGACATCTTTATTTTATTCAGACCTTTATTTGTATTTATTCTAGAAGCTCGTGCACTTGTGACACCAATTCTGAAATGGTATATAGACACCTTTATTATTATGTATTATTTCAAAATTGCTTCCGCATTTGCTTCCTTGTTATTAATAAATTTAAAATTTGTTTTAAAAATGGATAATGTTATTCTAACGTTGGCTTGCCTAGCAAGTGAAATATTAGGCGCCATCACGATCCGGAGGTGGGAATTTCAGATCGTGACAGCATCGTAGTCCCAAAAGTAAATATGTGACAGGGGGATCTCCCGAGGAACCGCATCATAGTCCCAAAAGTAAATATGCAACCCCAAGGATGGAAGAATAACTCAGCAAGAACAACCTCTTCTTAAATCCAAATTTCTGATAAATATATTAACGCATCTTTTTTAACTTATTCAATTAATTATTTGCATATGGACAATCCATAATGTAATTATTTTCTGGAAATGTCAACTCAAGAAGCTCACGGAATTCACATAAAAATCAAAGTAGCTATCACACCAAATTATCATATAAAACAAATTCGACATCCAAAAAATGAGGCATGACAAATACGGATTAATATATTCCAGTAATTTCCAATGTAATAAATAAAAATGCCTAATACTTTAAAGCAATAAAATTTGTACATATAAGCCCGAGTACGTACTCGTCATCTCGCGTACATGGCTTTCATATTGCATAAATGGCACATACAACTCAATGCCTAAGGGGTAATTCCCACACTAAACATTAGGCAAGATACTTACCTCAAACCAAAAATTGACTCAAAGCTCAACCACGGATTTGCCTTTCGAATTTGTCTCCAAACCAATCAAACCTAGCAATTTATTTACCAACAATTCAATTTGAGCTTTAGAAATTATTCACAATTCGACAGAGACATAATTTAAGTCATTTTCGTAAAAGTCAACCAAAATTCTACGTGGGGCCCACTTTTTGGAACCCGATGAAAAATCACGGAATCCAAAAACCCATTCCGATACGAGTTCAACCATATAAAAATTATCGAATTCCGACATCGGATTGCCTTTCAAATCTTCATTTTATATTTTTGGAAGATTTTACAAAAATCTGATTTTCTTCAATTAAATTTATGGATTCATGATATAAATAAGTATGGAATCATGATATATAAATGATTTAGGATAAAGAACACTTACCCAGTTCAAATTTGTGGAAAACGCCTCTGAAAATCATCCAAACCGAGCTCCCCAACTCTTTTTTTTGTTAAAAATGGCAAAACTCTCCGTTTATAGGGGTTTATGTCTGTAGTGCCACAAGTGGCGTGGAGCGCTGCCTGTGGTGCCGTTTTCAGAATCCCAAAAATTTTCAGCGCCAGGGCTAGCGCCCCACACTACCCTGGACGCTGGCGGCGATGGAAAATCTTTTCCGACATTGAAATGGGCATAACTCTCTCATACGATACACCGAATTCGATGAATCTTTTTCCTATGGCTCCGAAATTTCAATACGGATCTAATGCTTCAATCAAAACTGAATTTGGAGCTTATTTACTTAATGTTATACCATTTATTCTTGAAGAAACGATGTCGAAACATTCTAGAAACATTCATATTAAATTCCGTTAACCATCCGAAATCCACCCGAGGCCTTCGAGACCTCAACTAAATATACCAAAAAGTCCTAAAATATCATACGAACTTAGTCGATGCCTCAAATCACATCAAACGATACTAAAAACATGAATCACACCCCAATTCAAGCTTAAATGAAACTATCGAATTCCAACTTCTACATTCGATGCCGAAACCTATTAAATCAAGCCTGATTGACTTCAAATTTTGTACATAAGTCATAAATAACATAACGGACCTATTCAAATTTCCACAATCGGATTCTAACTCTGATAACAATAAAATCAACTTCCGGTCAATTCTTTTCACTTAAACTTCAAAAAAATAAAGAATTGTTCTTTCAATTTAATCCTGTATCATCCGAAAATCAAACTCGACCATACACACAAGTCATAATACACATTACAAAGCTGGTCGGGAACTTAAGCTGCTAAAGGGGACGTCAATTCTCTAAACGACTAGTCGGGTCGTTATATAAACCCTAAATCATAATTTAATGTGCCCTAAAAGTCCAACTACGATATTCCATCTACATAAAAAATAAATACAATACATGTTATATTAATCATAATTCAAATTAATTTATAGAATTAGGTTACATAATAAAATTTAGTTATAAAGTACAACATAGTCAAACACTAGAATATTTAATTAGTTAAGCCATTCAATTAGACTAACCCACTTACTATTAATCATAATTAATAAATCCTAAAACATAATTTAATGTGCCCTAAAAGTCCAACTACAATATTCCATCTACATAAAAAATAAATACATTACATGTTATATTAATCATAATTTAAATTAATTTATAGAATTAAGTTACATAATAAACTTTAGTTACAAAATCTCAAAGTCCCAAAAATCCCAAATTGTAAACCCTAGTTTATACAATTGAAAGAATTTAAATAACTAAAATTAACAAATATAAATAACTAACCTTCA